>NC_082371.1:0-145000 GCF_027477595.1 Haemorhous mexicanus | reverse complement strand
CTGGTACAAGATTGGTGCAGAGCCAGGACTTCTCCCACACATCCAGCAGGCAGAGATTTACAGGCACATTCCATCACTGAATTGCAAGTACCTTGTTGTCGGGGACACAAAACACGCTCCCTTGAGGGTTGAAGTTGTTCCTGCAGTCCTTACCCTTAACCCAGAACGCTTCACCCTCATGACATGCTGTGTCCATCCCCTCCTCTCCCTGCCAGAAGGCCAGATTATTGCACAAGGAATCCCAATACCACATTTTATGTGTGATGACCTGGACCTTTCTGTTTTTCACACTGAGGTGCTGGGAGAGGAAAAGCCCCTCATGTGGTGCAGCCTTAAGAGTGGGGGGCATTCTATCCAACTTCAGGTGATGACGGATACGGGGGCAGACGTGACAGTCGTTCCCCTACACAAATGGCCGCCACAATGGGAGTTGCAAGATGTGAATCACTCAGTTAAGGGGATTGGGGGTCTTCAATCAGCCCGAAGATCTAAGAGCCTAGTACAAATGGGGCCGAATAGGCAATTAGGGTCTATCTGCCCATTTGTTTTCAATTCCACATTTACCCTGTGGGGGAGAGATGCCATGTCACAGTGGGGGGCAAAATTGGACTTGCCTGCTCCTCAGCCTTTTTAGGTGTGGCCACTGCGGGGCACCCTACCTTGAAGCTGAAGTGGCCTACTGATAAACCTGTCCAGGTAGGTCAGTGGCTGCTCAACAAATTGTGGAGACAGAACTGGCCAAGGGCCATATAGTGGAAACCAGCCCTGGAACTTATCACCAGCCGGGGGCTATGTACAAATCACGAACGGGACGGGACTGCTGTGGAACGTGCCTTGAGCTGTTTTATTTTCCAGCATCAGTCTCATGACATGGTTATGACAATGGGAAGATGCCAGCAGCTCATATCCCAAGCAGCAGACCAAGAACTTGATGTTACAACTCACTTTAAAAGTTTTTTGACCAATCACACAAAGCAAAAGCATATTGACAGTGATTCCATCCAACCACTGTAAGCACACGTACCTTTAGTTAAAATAATGCTTGCTTATTTCCAATACAATGCCTGCTTGTAATCCTTAAAACACAAGGCACAGAGCTCCATTATTAAGCTTCAAACTTCCTAATATCTTACTAGACAAACTTTTCTGCAGCTTAGGAAGTTATCCTAGACAAGCATTAATACACAGACCATTGTTCTATTCATCCTTGCTTTTCTACTTTTTAAATAATTTTTCTGCTGACCTGTCTCATGGCTACTGCTTAGCTCTAATCACAGTTCTGCTGTCTCTGAGGCCTGCCTTTTGCAGCTTTCCCAAAACCCTCTGGTTTTGTGGATTCCCACAGAACTCTCCTGGTTTTGTTATCAGAAAGCATGGAGGTGGCGTCTCCTCCACAATCTGAGAAAAATAAATGATGTCATCGGAGACATGGGATATCTCCAACCAGGATGCCTTCCCCATCTATGCTCCCACAAAATTGGAAAGTAGCAGTCATTGACATAAAAGACTGTTTCCTTCATACTCCCCTTCACCCAGCGGACACGCCCAAATTTTAGTTCTCTGTGCCCTCCATCAACAGAGGGGCTCCCATGAAGCGCTACCATTGGACAGTTCTTCCACAAGGGATGAAAAACAGTCCTGTTATCTGCCAGTGGTATGTCGCAGGAGTTCTTTCCCCAGTGAGCAAAAGGGAGAAAAAATGTATAATATATCACTATATCACTATATGGATGACATTCTTATTTGTGCTCCTGATGATGACATGCTCGCACGTGCCTTAGAGGACACTATTACAGCCTTAATGCGGACAGAATTTGAGCTGCAGGAAGAGAAAGTCCAATGCCTGCTGCCTTGGAGGTATCTGGGCCTTAAAATCACAAAATGCACCATCACACCCCAAAGAATCCCAATTAATGACAACCCCAAAACCCTAAGAGACCTGTACCAACTTTGGTTCATTAAACTGGATCAGGCCCTGGTTGGGGCTCACCACCAGGGAGTTGTCCCTTCTTTTCAACTTATTTAACGGGGGGGAGAGCCTGGATTTCCCAAGGTCCTTGACTCAGGACGCCAGGGCTGCACTCAAGAAGGTCCAGTCCACCCTGGCAAGCCAGCAAGCCCACCGATGCCAGGAGGATCTGCCCTTCAATTTCATAATCCTGGGTAGGTTACCGCATCTCCACGGGTTGATTTTTCAATGGGACACAGACCAGAGGGACCCTCTCTTAATCATAGAGTGGGTATTCCTCAGTCACCAGTTGTCCAAAAGCATTACCAAGCCACAAGAACTGCTGGTCCAGCTGATCATAAGGGCTAGGGCTTTTTTGTCAGTGTTGGCAGGGTGTGATTTAGCTTGTATCTACCTCCCCATTCAAACATCCACAGGAAAAATGGATTGTGATACCTGGGAGCATTTGCTCTGTCACAATGAGATTCTCCAATTCTCCTTAGATAGCTACACTGGACAAATTTCAATCAACCATTCGACTCACAAATTATTTAACACCGAATTTAATCTGATCCCAAAAGAAATCCAAAGTCGTCACCCACTCCAAGCCCTGACAGTTTTCACAGATGGATCTGGAAGATCCCACAAGTCAGTAATAACCTGGAAAGATCCTCAAACTCAGCTGTGGGAGGCCGATGTCCAGATCATGGAGGGTTCTCCACAAGTTGCTGAGGTGGATGCAGTTGTCCGAGCCTTTGAGAAATTTTCAGAACTTTTTAATTTGGTAACTGATTCAGCTTATGCAGCAGGTGTAGTGTCCCAGGCAGAACATGCAGTACTAAGAGGTCTCTAATCCTGTCATCTTTAGCTTGCTCTCACGTTTATTACACCTGGTTTCCCACCAGGAGCAACCCTTTTTTGTGATGCATGTGAGATCACACACCGACCTACCTGGGTTCATTGCCGAGGGAAACCGCAGGACAGATGCCCTAGCTGCACCTATACAGCTGGCTGGCCTTCCTAATATCTTCCAGCAGGCCATATTAAGCCACCAGCAGTTCCATCAAAATGCCCCAGGGCTGGTCCGCCAATTTCATCTTCTGCATGACCAAACTAAAGCAATTGTGGACACGTGCCCCAACTGTCAGAAGACAACTTTACCATCACTGGGTTCTGGGGTGAACCCTAGGGGGATCCGCAGTTGTGAGGTGTGGCAAATTGATGTCACACATGTGCCCAAGTTTGGACAGTTCAAATATGTCCATGTATCCGTGGATACCTTCTCAGGGGCAGTCTTCGCCTCATCCCATGCCAGGGAAAAGGCAGCAGATGCTCAGAGCCACCTAATGCATGCCTTTGCAGTTTTAGGAATTCCATCAGTTATCAAAACGGATAATGGCCCAGTTTATACCTCCAAGGCGTTTGGTGAGATTTTACAGGAATGGGGGTGCAACATCGTACGGGAATTCCACACTCCCCCACCGGTCAGGCTGTAATAGAACGCCCTCACCAGACCTTAAAGCAAGTCCTCACCTGCCAGCGGGGAGATGTCCGAGTTCTGTCCCCACATCTCAGGCTCTGCAAAGCACTTTTCACCATCAATTTCTTAAATTGTTCCTTTGACAGACCAGAGCTGCCAGTCCTGAGACACTTCCACCAGCACCAATGCACAGGATTTAAGGGAAAACAACCTGTCCTTATCTGGGACCCAGACTCTGGAGAAATCCAGGGTCTGGTCCATCTCATCACTTGGGGACGTGGGTACGCCTGTGTGTCCACGCCCTCAGGTGTCAGATGGGTCCCTAAGAAATTTGTCAAACCCTATACCCCAACAGGAGCTGCCCAGGTGTCCCAGGCCGTGACTCCCCATGGACAACAAGATCCCAATGACCACACTGTTGCACAGAACTGAAAACGTTGCAGGAGAAAATGACGCTCCTAGATGCTACCCCATTTCCTTCTTCTGTGCCTTTACCTTCAAGAACCTTGGATGGGTCATCACCTCCTCCCCCACCTGTCATCTTAGCATCCAAGATGGGAAATCCAGAGAACAGAGAGCACCCAGATGAAAAAGAGACTGGACTTTGTTCTTTTCCACAGTGCCCTTCTCCTTCCTTTTTAAACAAAGAAGGGGGAGATGTGGCATTGTGTGTTTTTAGAATCGGTTATTCCTTTTGTAACTCAATAATGATTTGGTCCTCGGTTCTCCCCATGTACTTCCTCACAGTGGTTTCTTCCTATTTCCTCCCTTTAGTAGTTGCCCCACCCCCCCCACCTGTCATGGTAACCACCCCCCTTATCTTGAGAATTCTCTGTGTCAATCATCTTTCATTCGATGTGTGATTTGCCCCTGGGGTTTTTCCCCTCCCCTGTGTAATCCTCAGTGGCTTAGCTGTAACCCACGCTCCTCCCTGGGTCCTCATTATTGGTTAGCTTTGTGTCTCCTCCTATCACACCCACTCCCTTTATCAGCGTCCCCCCGAGACCCCGTCTTTGTCACCTGTCCCTTACCCCACTGGGGAAGACTAAAAGATCCTTGGTATTTATACAGGCTTCCACTCCTCCTTCCTTTGCTTCAGTACCTCTTAGCCAAGATCCTGCCTGCGCCACCCATGCTGCAGATGGTAACCACTACCCAGGGTTCTGGAGGGAATCTGGGAGTGGCAGCTTGGTGTGGCCATCTTCGGCCTGGCCGGGGGCACCCAGCCGGGCTCCCGCACAGCCCCTGCGGCCACAGGAGAGAGGCTACAGTGGAGTTCTGCTGTATTTTCATTACAGCTATGAAGGGCACCTCCTTCCTGTGCTCAAGGGAATATTGCAGGTGTGTTTTGGAGCAGAGAGCTTTTTCCAGACAAGTCTGGGAGTCTGACAGCACAGCAAAGCTCCTGGTGTATTTTCAAAAGAGCTGAACTTATTTATGTAAGAAGCAAGGTTTTTCCATAAAACCTCAGCCTTTACAATGGCTTAAGTGGAAAAAACCTCTACCCCACATAGTAGCAATAGGCACTTGTGTGCTGTGAGAGCTGTCTCATGTGGGATAAATAAGTGAACTAGATCATTTCCACAGTATCATACATGACTAAAAATATAATGTTTCTTAAATGGATCAGCTTTTAAGTCCCTGTGATACAAGTAAACAAAATTAAGTGCTTTGAGATACTCTGAATTAAGTGGGTGAAAAAAGTGCAGAAGGTTCACGTGAGAGGGGCTGTGGTGACTGAGGAGAATGGCTGTGGCCTCCAGGCCATGCAAATTTTTGTCGTCACTCAAGGTAGAGAGTGGTAAATGATGGAACTGCCCAAGCAGAGAAATGTGCCTTTTAGATGTGAACCTGAAAGAAATATGCAATATGTATTTTTAATGACACTAGACAGGGAAAGATTTTAAAAAGCCAAATATGCCAACTTTTAAAGAAGTGGTACAAGAAATTCTTAGACAAGAGGAAATTACATTATTGGATTTGTCTATCAATCTTCTTTACTTCTACCTTTGTGTGTGAGTCACAGCAAAGATTTTTGTTCATCTCTTCACATTTCTGCTTGTTCTTAGTGGCCAACAGGTCACCAAAACAGCCTCTGTGCAAAGCCAAGGCAGAAGCTGTACAATATTACACATTCTGTTCAGGATCAGCAGGACCATGTTCTCCTCTGAAATGTCTTTTCAGAGCTATCAGATTTGAGTCCTTGCCATGGAGCTTCAGACAGAGTGTGTTATTGCCAAAGACAATTCCAAAAATAAAATTAGACATATGGTACTCAGTAGTAATGAATTAGCATCCAGGATTTCAATTTGGTTTCAGTAAGTGTTCAGGAATCTGGGTGTTTATCTAAAATAGAATTAAGCAGATGAAAAATGGGTTGGAATTTTTCCCCAGATGAACTGTATCAGATACTTTTAATCTTTCTTGGGCTTGCTAGGAAAAGTCATCTTTTATTCTGCAGTCTTAAATAATTATCAGCCTGTGTTTTGGTCTTCCCTTCCTTCTATTGAATTTTGAGCAAGTTACTGTTTTATTCTCTGCTCCTCATCTATTTTTAAATAGGTAATACGTCCTTTGGTTCATAGGATCATTGTTAAAGATACGCCTCCTAAAATTTCTGAGCATCAAAGTATTACAGTTATGTAGAAGAGCTGGATATTCATCTCGGATTTCATCTGAGTTCCTCTGAGAATGTTACTTTAAGTACTACCTTAGGGGTTGAAATTTTAACTTTTCAAAGATTTTGATGTTCGTAGTGAAGGGAAAGAAATAGAAAGAAAATAAATGGACCAGCTTTTGTTTAAGCTTATGGGAGTATTATTGCACTGTGCTAGAGATGACTGCTGGGGATATTTCTCCTCAGAGAAACCTTTAGCTCGCAGGCAGTTGCAGCCAGGCACTCGGAATGAGCCCATGCAAAGTAGAAACTCAGTTTACCTCTAGTGGAAAAAGTTCAGGCAATGGTGAAGAGAAAGAGAGCGGGTTCTGCCGGAGAGTTAAATCCAGAGTTTATTCCTAGATGACACAGTTCTGAATCTCAGTACAGCTCCAACAGACCCCGACCGCATGTTTCCAGCACCTTTTAAACTCACATAGAGGTGGGAGGGAGAGGATAGGTGAGCCACCAACCAGGTGGGAGGGGGAGGGTCTCAGGGGACAATGACACCTGGACAGGCCAATGACCCCAGGTCTGAGAAGCATCTTTTGAACTTCTGCCAATCACACGATGCCCTTCCTGGAATGTGGAACTTGACAGACAGCAATTAGGAAGAGGGCAGGGGGAAGGGAAGGAGGAAGTAATCACAGCTGGGGGACAGGATTTAGCTTCACACCACAACATGGGGGCCTATGGTTTATTTATGACCAGACCTTATTTAATCTAAATTAGCTCTTTCATCCCAAAAATTTAGTGAATATCAATCTAGTAATTTTAAAATCTGGTTTTTTATCTTCTTGTACTGTATCAGTGACATCTGTACTTGATGTTGTTGTTTACCTCAGCAATGCCCATGTGCACTAGCATGTGTGCCAAAACAGAATTTAATTTTGGACCACTTTATAATAATAAATGTTATGCAATATGTTGCATTTTCACAAATGTGGAAACCAAAATACATTTTGGGAGTGGAAGTAAAGGGATAAAAAAACATCAGATCAACATAATTTTCATTTTCTTCATTATGCATGACAAGAATTGTTAAAAAAAACCAAGTATTTTAAAACAGTTTTACATTCAGGGTGCATCAAAGGAACAAACTGAAACAAACTAAAAATTATCAACAAACTTGAAGTTAGCAGCTTGTCCACTGCATACAGCAAAGGATAGCTGATGGATGAGCTGATGGAGGCAGAAAAAAAAGCCACGAGGGACAGTTCTTAGAAATCTAAATTGACTTTGGAAACAGAACTGGTGTGAGCAGGTTCAAAATCATAGCACATATTTTGCATTAGAAAAGCAACTGGAAAACCTGATGAAGGCAAATAGAGGTCACTGGTAGGAATTAAAATTAAAATGAACTTTTGGAGTAGTAAGTACAAATATGTGTGTGAGTAGAACTTCTATACAGTAGTGTGTTATTTTCCTGGAATAACAGTGCAGAATTAACATATGAGGAGAGCCTGGCTCCTTGCTCTGTAACTGCACTGCCAGAATCTTGGGTCTGGTGGATGAACAGTTGTGATGACTATTTCCTTGCCACTTTTGTCTTGAGAATTTTAGACATGAACTAATAAATCCTAAACACATACACCAGACAGTAATTAAAGGGAGAGGAATCCTAAATTAAATAGATCTTTGGTAGCAGTCCTACTCTGCAGCCTTTTTCTATATGCTGTCATATCCATCTCCCAGTCTACTTCAACTGAACCATAAACTGCAATTTTAGTTTCAAAGAGTATTTTCTGAAATCAGTTGGTTGCTGGGATCAAGCTCTTTTGATGCTTTTAGTATTATGCTTTAGGAAACTAAATAATTGTGGGAGCTTATCCTAGCAGATACAGGCCAGAAAGTGACCAGACAGCCATACCATAGACAAGCAATATCAGGCCTTTAAGAAAATGATAAGCCACAACTAATAACAACCAGGCAGCTTATGGTGAGGAGCAAAGGACTCGCAAAGGACTCTGGGACCAAGTGGGAGTGGCCATGCAGATCAACAGCCTGTGATTGGCCAGAAGGCTTCTAGAACATTTGCCAGGGTGCTGACCTTGTCCTGGCTAGGTGACAGTGACAACATGGGTGCAACATATCCCCCTCACAAGCTCCACAAATCTCAGCTACCAGCAGTGGTTTGGTGCAGGAACAAAAAGGCAGCAGCACGGGTCTTGGGGTGAAGCAGGGATGGCTTTATTTACCCATGACGAGGACCCAAGCTCCCAAGACAAGGACTTGGGGCAAACAAGAGCTTTTATAACCTCACTCAGAAGGAGGGGTTTTAGGGTAACAAGCCAATAGGGGTTTGGTTAGAGAGGGGTTGAAGGCAGGACATTTCACACTTAAACTAATAAAGGAGCAATAGGGAGGAACCTAACTTGGGTAAACCAATAGGGTTCTAAAAGACACAGGATAGACATGGAATTTTCCAGAAGAGAGGGCAGGTTTGGGGGAGGATTGACACTCTAGGGGAGGCAGGGACAAGAGGGATTGACAACGGGGAAGACTGGGGATTAACACTTGGTAGGAAGTGTCTGGGTGGCAAAAAAAGAGATTGACATCTAACTGAACTGAATAACAATGAGGGAGCATGTCTAATTTTAGAAACACAAGGTACAAAATGAGGAGCCTGTGCCACTCTGAAGACAGGGGAAGGACAATACAGGGGGATTACAAAACCCACAGATCAAACTGTGAACAAAACCACAAATTAAGCAGTGAACCTGTCAAACAAAGAAAACATACTGCAACAACATTCTATGAAAGACTATATATATGTGTGTCGGCCCCACTTCACGGTCTCCTGAAGCAGCCTCTTTATGTTTTGCTTTGCACTGTTGTTTGTGCCCTTTTATTTATTTAATAAATATCTTCAGTTTTGACACTTCAGTTGTACCCGTCCCTTCCTTGTTGCCATGTCATGCAACCATACCACTGTCGAGCTCCCGAGACCAGAGGGTTTCCCCCAGCACCCTGCAGATCCCTGACCTGGAAGGATCCTCAAACCCAGCAGTGGGAAACAGATGTAGAATACGTGGAGGGGTCTCCGCAAATAGCTGAGTTGGCTGCTGTTCTTAGAGCTTTTGAGAGGTTTTCTGGGCCCTTCAATTTAGTTACTGACTCAGCTTATGTAGCAGGAATAGTAGCTAGAGCAGAGAATGCCATTCTGAAAGATGTCTCAAACCAGACTCTCTTTGAGATGCTCTCAAAATTAACTTATGATGTTTCCCACCAAGAGCATCCATTTTATGTCATGCATGTGAGATCACATACCAACCTGCCAGGACCAGTGGCTGGGAAATCAAAGAGCAGATTCCCTAGCTGCAGCCCCTGTAGATCTAGGGAGGCTTCCTGACATTTTCCAGCCAGCAAAGATGAGCCATCAGATGTTCCATCAGAACTTGCCAGGACTGGTCCGCCAATTCCACCTGAAGCGAGATCAGGCCAGGGCCATTGTGGCAACCTGTCACAACTGCCTGTCAACTGCCATTCCATCATTAGGAGAGGGGGTTAACCCCAGGGGGCTGGGCAGTCATGAATTGCGGCAGACTGATGTCACCCACGTATCTGAATTTGGCAGGTTGAAATATGTGCATGTCTCTATTGACACTTTCTGTGGGGCAACCTGTGCCTCTGCCCACACAGGAGAGAAGGCTGAGCATGCAAAGAATCACCTGCTGCAGGCTTTCTCAGTATTGGGGGTCCCTAAGGCAATTAAGACAGACAATGGCTCAGCCTACACTTCCAAGGGATTCAACGAATTCCTGCAGGTATGGGGAGTTGAACATAAGACAGGCACCCCTCACTCCCCCAAAGGCCAAGGCGTTGTTAAGCAAGCACACCAGTCGCTCATACAGGTTCTAGAACATCAACAGGAGGGCACCAAGAAACAAACACCTCAGGAGAAACTTTGCAAAGCCCTCTTCACTATTAACTTCTTAAACTGTCCTATTGAGCACCCGAATCCTCCAGTGGTAAGACATTTCATGCCACACGGAGATCACAGATACAAAGAATATCCACCTGTCCTCATCTGGGACCAACAAACATCCAAAATCAAAGGACCCTATGAACTAGTAACATGAGTACATGGGTATGTCTGTGTGTCTACACCATTAGGCCTGCGGTGGATCCCACAAAAATGGGTGAAACCCTATGTCACTAAGCACCCTAACAGGCCTCCTGAAGCTATAAAATGTGTTGCAGTAGCTGCTAAAAAGAGGGTAAGTCTGTTGGGTGGAAAAGGACACCTCAGTTCCCCCTTCTACCCTGACTTTCCATCACTTAATCTGTTCATTGATGATTATAAAGTGATAAATAACCTTTGTTAAACTTTTTATTCTTTTAGGAGGAAGTCAGCGACTAGAAAAAGGTACTTTCCTCATTTGGGGGGATAGAGGTTGGGCAAGTATCCCCTCTCGTCTGCTAGCAGGTCCGGGCACATTTGGACTGTTGTCACTGTTCATGCCCAAGCAAACCCAAATTATGGATTGGCAACAGAAAAACAATTTGAGAATCCAGAAGTAAAGCACTGATAATTTGGACGAACACTGTGAATCAGAAATTACTCAATGGTCTAAGCTAAAAAGAGCTGCAGTCTCTCTATTTTTACCATGGATCACAGCTGCTAAAGCACTAGGTGAATTGGGCTGCCTCTAGTGTTGGGCAGTGAAACAAGCCAATTTAACAACAGCCGCAATCAGTGACCTCCTAGCAGACAAATCACCAGGAAAGCTACCCAACAAATTCAGGCAGCTATAGACTTCCTGCTGCTGCTGCACGGACATGAATGTCAAGAGTTTGAAGATCTCTCCTGCCTCAACCTAACATCAAAGATACCAGACATCCGCACATCCCTGTAAAAAATGCAAGAACGGATAACTGACATCAAAAAAGAATGAGAGGACAGGCTGGGGAACATCTTCTCAGGGTAGGGGTTGACTGGGTGGCTCTCTTCCATTGTTAAATCAATTGTTTGTTTATTTTAATTGTTTTCCTGATTGCAATAGCCTTTGCTGTTTTAACAAGATATTGCCTTTTCACTGTGGCACACCTAACCTTTTCCCCTCCTGAAATTAACGTTACCAAAACCACTGATGCTCCTGACTCTGATTTTGGGCATAACTTGTACCACCATTGTGGTAGGAGGGTGTCATCAGGAGAATCCTTTGTATTGGGGTTATTGGTATCGGGGTTTTCAGAGTGTAACTCCAATCCTTCAGCTTTTTGGAAAAGGTAGGGGGAGATATTGCGGTTGGTGTTTCTGTTACCCCAGCTTTCAGTTTCATAGTCTGGGTTCTCTGATAATGGTTGCTTCCAAATCCCTCCCTATGTTCCAAGTTGGTTTCCCCCTAAGTTGTATCCGCCCCTGATGTAAACCACTTCACTTCATCCTCCCCTTTACTCTCATTGGAACTGGCTCTGTAAGCCACTTCCGTTACTCCTCCCCTAAGGTTATCCCATTGGCTGGCTGTTTGTACCCACCCACTGGTTTTGGCCTGCTTATAAACCCCTGGAGCGCTGGTCGGTTTCTCTTTTTCACTTCCGAATCTCTAGATTAAAGGAGTGTAGAAGAGAGATCAGGTGGAGAGCATCCTTCGACTCTTTTACTTTTCTTCCTGATGCTGCTAAAGTTAATCCCACTGTAGAGCTGCAGCTCTGAGGTTCAACTCTGCGCGAATTCATCCTGGAGTTGTTCCACGTACCTTGGCGTGGCTGCGGGTGTCCTGAAAAAGCTAGCTAACAACTCCAGTGGCTAGCATCACCTCGGGGTGTTGTTGCTGGCCTGTCTCTGGCCGCTCCCCTGCTAGCTGGGTAAGAGAGATCACCGGCGGTTGGACACGCACAGCAACAAATAACGTCATCAAGAATGATAGAAATCTTTTCTTCTGTTTATTATTGGTCATATAAAGCTGCAAACACTGACAAAAAAAAGTCAAGGCTTCACCAGCAAGTCAAACACTTTTACATCCCATTAGGCACTATCATTATTTGATTCCCTGTTATTTTGATTGTTGCTGTTGTTTTTTCTGTCATTTCTGGTGAAAACATGCTCTGAAAATATTCCAAAATGCCTCAAGACTCATGCTTTGGGCTGTGATAGATAGGTGAAATATATGATAACTTCAGTGCTGACACTTTCTAATGCTTCTCTCTAAATAAAATGTATTAAAATTGACCTCTGTAAATCCTTCTTGTTCTGGAAGTATCTGTCCATTTACAAAAGTCTTTTTTTATTTTTGTCCTTTTTTCCTTCTTTCATTATCTTTATTTTTTTAATGAGATACATGAAAAGGCCAGCTTGGTATCTATGGTTAGCATGTCAATGTTTTTGGAAGAATATCACTTGGTAACTGACAATTTAAACAAGTATTTAACTGACAATTAAAACAAGTAATTAGGTAAAAAAACTCCTACTCTTGGTGCGAGTTTGCAGAAGGTTCTTGCCAGTGTCAAACCAGCCTGACTTGGCATGATTCCAGCTTCACTCTGGGAGGCATCCTGCCCAATGTCGAATTTCAGGAGCCAGCCAGCCACTCTAAACCACAGGCACTCGAGCAAAAGCGCTGACCCTTTTCCCAGTGAAACAATACTCACCAACCCAGGTTCTTGGTGTCAGTTTGCAGGAGCTCCTAGCCAGAGTCAAGCCAGACTGACATGGCACTGGTGGAAGCTTGTGTATGGGAGGCATCCTGCGCAATGCTGAATTTCAGGAGCCAGCCGGCCACTCTGGACCACAGGCCCCCAAACACAAACGCCGGCGATTTTCCCAGGTAAACAATACTCAAAAGCCCAGGTTCTTGGTGACAGTTTTCTGGAGTTACTTGGAACTGTCAAACAAACCTGACTTGGCACTGGTGCCAGCTTGGCTCTGGTTGGCATCCTGCGCAATGCCGAATTTCAGGAGCCAGCTGGCCACTCTGGACCACAGGCCACCGAACACAAACGCCAGCCCTTTTCCCAGGCAAACAATACACCCCAGCAGAGGTTCTGGGTGTCAGTTTGCAGGAGGTACTTGGCACTGTCAAATCAGCCTGACATGGCACTGGTGGTGCCAGCTTGTGTATGGGAGGCATCCTGCACAGTGCCGAATTTCAGGAGCCAGCTGGCCACTCCGGACCACAGGCCACCGAACACAAACGCCGGCCATTTTCCCTGCTAAGCAATACTATAAAGCAAAGGTTCTTGGTGCCAGTTTCCAGAAGGTTCTTGCCACGGTCAAACCATCCTGACTTGGCACTGATTCCAGCTTGGCTCTGGGAGGCATCCTGCGCAATGCCGAATTTCAGGAGCCAGCCAGCCACACTGGATCACAGGCCCTCGAACAAAAACCCTGATCCTTTTCCCAGGTAAACAATATTCACCAGCCCAGGTTCTTGGTGTCAGTTTGCAAGAGCTTCTTGTCACTGTCAAATCAGCCTGATTTGGCACTGGTGCCAGCTTGGCACTGGGAGGGTCCCTGCGCAATGCAGAAATTCAGGAGCCAGACGGACCCTCCAGGCAATAGGCCACCAAATACAAACACCGCCCATTTTCCCAGGTAAACACAACTCACCAGGCCAAGATCTAGGGGTCAGTTTGCAGGAGGTACTAGGCACTGCCAAAACAGCCTGAATTGGCATGGGTGCCAGCTTGGCTCTGGTAGGCATCCCGCGCATCGCCGAATTTCAGGAGCCCGCCGGCACTTCCGGGCCACAGGGCCCCGGAACAAATTCGCCGGCCCTTTTGCAGGTAAACAATACTCACCAGCCCAGGTTCTTCGTGCCAGTTTGCAGGGGGTACTTTGCATTGCCCAACCAGCCTGACTTGGTGCTGGTGCCAGCTTCAATCTCTTAGGCATCCTGGGCAATGCCGAAATTCAGGAGCCATACGGCCACTCCGGGCCACAGGCCACCGAACACAAACGCCAGCCATTTTCCCAGGTAAACAATACTCACCAGCCCAGGTTCTTCGTGCCAGTTTGCAGAAGGTTCTTTCCACTGTCAAACAAGCCTGACTTGGCCCTGTTGTTAGCTTGGCTCTGGTAGGCACCCTGCGCAATGCCGAATTTCAGGAGTCAGCCGGCCACTCCAGGCCACAGGCCACCGAGCACAAACGCCGCCCATTTTACCACCTAAACAATACTCAAAAGCCCAGGTTCTTGCTGCTGGTTTACAGAAGGTTCTTGCCACTGTCAAACGAGCCTGACTTGGCACTGGTACCAGCTTGGCTTTCGGAGGCACGCTTCACAATGCCGAATTTCAGGAGCCAGTCAGCCACTCTGGACCACAGGCCACCGAACACAAACGCCGGCCCTTTTCCCAGGTAAGCAATACTCGCCATCCAAGGTTCTCGGTGTCAGTTTGCCAGAGGTACTTGGCACTGTCAAAACAGCCTGACATGGTGCTGGTGGCAGCTTGTGTATGGGAGGCATCCTGCGCAATGCCGAATTTCAGGAGCCAGACTGCCACTCCAGGCCACAGTCCCCCAAAAACAAATGTCGGCCATTTTCCCAGGTAAACAATACTCAAAAGCCAAGGTTCTTGCTGCCAGTTTTCTGGAGTTACTTGGAACTGTCAAACCAGCCTGACTTGGCAGTGGTCCCATCTTCACCCTCGTAGGCATCCTGTGCAATGCCGAATTTCAGGAGCCATACGGCCACTCCGGGCCAAAGGGCCCCCAAACACAGACGCCGGCCATTTTCCCAGGTAAACAATACTCAAAAGCCCAGGTTCTTGGTGACAGTTTTCTGGAGTTACTTGGCACTGTAAAACCAACCTGACTTGGCTCTGGTCCCATCTTCACTCGTAAGCATTCTGTGCAATGCCGAATTTCAGGAGCCATACGGCCACTCCGGGCGACAGGCCACCGAACACAAACGCCAGCCCTTTTCCCAGGCAAACAATACACCCCAGCAGAGGTTCTGGGTGTCACTTTGCAGGAGGTACTTGGCACTGTCAAATCAGCCTGACATGGCACTGGTGGTGCCAGCTTGTGTATGGGAGGCATCCTACGTAATGCCGAATTTCAGGAGCCACCCGGCCACTCTGGGCCAAAAACCCCCAAACACAAACGCCGGCCATTTTCCCAGGTAAACAATACTCACCAACCAAGGTTCTTGGTTTCAGTTTGCAGGAGGTACTTGGCAATGTCTAACCGCCTGATTTAGCGCTGGTGCCAGCTTGGCTCTGGGTGGGACCCTGCACAATGCCGAATTTCAGGAGCCAGCCGGCCACTCCGGGCCACAGGCCCACCAACACAAACACCGCCTATTTTCCCAGGTAAACAATACTCGAAAGCCCAGGTTCTTGTTGCCAGTTTTCTGGAGGTACTTGGAACTGTCATACCAGCCTGACTTGGCACTGGTGCCAGCTTGACTTGCCTAGGCATCCTCTGCAAAGCTGAATTTCAGGATCCATACGGCCACTCCAGACCACAGGCCCCAGAACACCAACACCGTCCCTTTACCCAGCCAACCAGAAGTCACCAGCACGGGTTCTTGGTTTCAGTTTGCAGGAGGTACTTGGAACTGTGAAAACCAGCCTGACTTGGCACTGGTGCCAGCTTGACCCTGGGAGGGACCAAGCGCGATGCCGAATTTCGGGAGCCAGCCGGCCAAACCTTGCAACAGCCCACCGAACACAAACGCAGCCCATTTTCGCAGGTAAACCATACTCACCAGCCCAGGTTCTTGGTGCCAGTTTGCAGAAGTTACCTGCCACTGTCAAACCAGCCTGACTTGGCATGTTTGCCATCTTGGCTCTGGTAGGCATCCTGCGCAATGCCTAATATCAAGAGCCAGCCGGCCACTCTGGCTCAAAGACACCCGATCAAAAAGGGACAGCCAGCTGGCCCTTTTCCCAGGTAAACAATACTCACCAGCCCAGGTTCTTCACACCAGTTTGCAGGGGGTACTTGGCTCTGTCAAACCAGCCTGACCTGGCACTGGTGCCAGCTTCACTCTCGTAGGCATCCTGCGCAATGCCGAATTTCAGGAGCCAGACGGCCACACCGGGCCGACAGGCCCCTGAACACCAACACCGTCCCTTTTCCCTGCCAAACAAAAGTCACCAACCCAGGTCCTTGGTTTCAGTTGGCAGGAGGTACTTGGAGTTGTCAAAACAGCCTGACTTAGCATGGGTGCAAGCTTGGATCTCGTAGGCATCCCGCGCAAGGCCGAATTTCAGGAGCCAGCCGGCACTTTCAGGCCACAGGGCCTGGGAACAAATCCGCCGGCACTTTTACAGGTAAACAATACTCACCAGCCCAGGTTCTTCGTGCCAGTTTCCAGAAGATTCTTGGCACTGCCAAACCAGCCTGACTTGGCACTGGTGCCAGCTTAACACGTGCAGGCATCCTGTGCAATGCCGAATTTCAGGAGCCAGTCAGCCACTCTGGACCACAGGCCCCCAAACACAATCACCAGCCATTTTTCCCGGTAAACAATACTCACCAACCAAGGTTCTTGGTGTCAGTTTACAGGGGGTACTTGGCACTGTCAAACCGCCTGACTTGGCGCTGGTGCCAGCTTGGCTCTGGGTGGGACCCTGCGCAATTCCGAATTTCTGGAGCCAGCCGGCCACACCTTGCAACAGCCCACCGAAAACAAACGCCAGCCATTTCCCCAGGTACTTGGAATTGTCAAAACCAGCCTAAATTGGCATGGGTGCCAGCTTGGCTCTGGTAGGCATCCCGCGCATTGCCGAATTTCAGGAGCCAGCCGGCACTTCCGGGCCACAGGGCCACAGGGAACAAATCCGCCAGCCCTTTTGCAGGTAAACAATAGTCACCAGCCCAGGTTCTTGGTGCCAGTTTGCAGGGGGTACTTGGCACTGCCAAACCAGCCTGACTTGGTGTTGGTGCCAGCTTCACTCTCGTAGGCATCCTGCGCAATGCTGAATTTCAGGAGCCATACGGCCACTCCGGGCCGACAGGCCCCGAACACAGATGCCGGCCATTTTCCCAGCTAAACAATACTCACCAGCCCAGGTTCTTGGTGCCAGTTTGCAGACGTTACTTGCCACTGTCAAACCAGCCTGACTTGGCATGTTTGCCATCTTGGCTGTGGTAGGCATCCTGCGCAATGCCTAATAGCAAGAGCCAGCCAGACACTCTGGCTCAAAGGCATCCGATCAAAATGCTGGCCCTTTTCCCAGGTAAACAATACTCACCAGCCCAGGTTCTTCGTGCCAGTTTGCAGGGGGTACTTGGCACTGCCAAACCAGCCTGACTTGGCACAGGTAACAGCTTCACTCTCGTAGGCATCCTGCGCAATGCTGAATTTCAGGAGCCACACGGCCACTCTGGACCACAGGCCCCCGAACACAAACGCCAGCCATTTTCCCCGGCAAAACAATACTCAACGTCCAAGGTTCTCAGTGTCGGTTTGCAGGATGTACTTGGCACTGTCAAACCAGCCTGACTTGGCACT
This sequence comes from Haemorhous mexicanus, assembly GCF_027477595.1. Classification (NCBI taxonomy): domain Eukaryota; kingdom Metazoa; phylum Chordata; class Aves; order Passeriformes; family Fringillidae; genus Haemorhous; species Haemorhous mexicanus. Next base: position 127,509 of record NC_082371.1, on the reverse strand, counting down.
GGTGCCAGCGTGGCCCTGGGAAGGACCCTGCGCAATTCCGAATTTCTAGAGCCTGCCGGCCACACCTGGCAACAGCCCACCGAAAATAAACGCCAGCCATTTTCCCAGGTGAACAATACTCACCAGCCGAGGTTCTTTGTGCCAGTTTTCAGGGGGTACTTGGCACTGCCAAACCAGCCTGACTTGGCACTGGTGCCAGCTTCACTCTCGTAGGCATCATGCGCAATGCCGAAATTCAGGAGCCATACGGCCTCTCCGGACCACAGTCTACCGAACACAAACGCCAGCCATTTTCCCAGCAAAACAATACTCACCAGCTCAGGTTCATCGTCTCAGTTTGCAAGAGCTACTTGGCACTGCCAAACCAGCGTGACTCGGTGCTGGTGCCCGCTTCACTCTCGCACACATCCTGCGCAATGCCGAAACTCAGGAGCCATACTGCCACTCCGGGCGACAGGCCACCGAACACAAACGCCAGCCATTTTTCCAGGTAAACAATACTCACCAACTAAGGTCTTGGTGTCAGTTTGCAAGAGCTACTTGGAACTGTCAAACCAGCCTGACATGGCACTGGTGCCAGCTTGGCTCTGGGAGGGACCCTGCGCAATGCTGAATTTCAGGAGCCACCCGGCCACTCTGGGCCAAAAACCCCCAAACACAAACGCCGGCCATTTTCCCAGGTAAACAATACTCACCAACCAAGGTTCTTGGTTTCAGTTTGCAGGAGGTACTTGGCAATGTCTAACCGCCTGATTTAGCGCTGGTGCCAGCTTGGCTCTGGGTGGGACCCTGCACAATGCCGAATTTCAGGAGCCAGCCGGCCACTCCGGGCCACAGGCCCACCAACACAAACACCGCCTATTTTCCCAGGTAAACAATACTCGAAAGCCCAGGTTCTTGTTGCCAGTTTTCTGGAGGTACTTGGAACTGTCATACCAGCCTGACTTGGCACTGGTGCCAGCTTGACTTGCCTAGGCATCCTCTGCAAAGCTGAATTTCAGGATCCATACGGCCACTCCAGACCACAGGCCCCAGAACACCAACACCGTCCCTTTACCCAGCCAACCAGAAGTCACCAGCACGGGTTCTTGGTTTCAGTTTGCAGGAGGTACTTGGAACTGTGAAAACCAGCCTGACTTGGCACTGGTGCCAGCTTGACCCTGGGAGGGACCAAGCGCGATGCCGAATTTCGGGAGCCAGCCGACCAAACCTTGCAACAGCCCACCGAACACAAACGCAGCCCATTTTCGCAGGTAAACCATACTCACCAGCCCAGGTTCTTGGTGCCAGTTTGCAGAAGTTACCTGCCACTGTCAAACCAGCCTGACTTGGCATGTTTGCCATCTTGGCTCTGGTAGGCATCCTGCGCAATGCCTAATATCAAGAGCCAGCCGGCCACTCTGGCTCAAAGACACCCGATCAAAAAGGGACAGCCAGCTGGCCCTTTTCCCAGGTAAACAATACTCACCAGCCCAGGTTCTTCACACCAGTTTGCAGGGGGTACTTGGCTCTGTCAAACCAGCCTGACCTGGCACTGGTGCCAGCTTCACTCTCGTAGGCATCCTGCGCAATGCCGAATTTCAGGAGCCAGACGGCCACACCGGGCCGACAGGCCCCTGAACACCAACACCGTCCCTTTTCCCTGCCAAACAAAAGTCACCAACCCAGGTCCTTGGTTTCAGTTGGCAGGAGGTACTTGGAGTTGTCAAAACAGCCTGACTTAGCATGGGTGCAAGCTTGGATCTCGTAGGCATCCCGCGCAAGGCCGAATTTCAGGAGCCAGCCGGCACTTTCAGGCCACAGGGCCTGGGAACAAATCCGCCGGCACTTTTACAGGTAAACAATACTCACCAGCCCAGGTTCTTCGTGCCAGTTTCCAGAAGATTCTTGGCACTGCCAAACCAGCCTGACTTGGCACTGGTGCCAGCTTAACACGTGCAGGCATCCTGTGCAATGCCGAATTTCAGGAGCCAGTCAGCCACTCTGGACCACAGGCCCCCAAACACAATCACCAGCCATTTTTCCCGGTAAACAATACTCACCAACCAAGGTTCTTGGTGTCAGTTTACAGGGGGTACTTGGCACTGTCAAACCGCCTGACTTGGCGCTGGTGCCAGCTTGGCTCTGGGTGGGACCCTGCGCAATTCCGAATTTCTGGAGCCAGCCGGCCACACCTTGCAACAGCCCACCGAAAACAAACGCCAGCCATTTCCCCAGGTACTTGGAATTGTCAAAACCAGCCTAAATTGGCATGGGTGCCAGCTTGGCTCTGGTAGGCATCCCGCGCATTGCCGAATTTCAGGAGCCAGCCGGCACTTCCGGGCCACAGGGCCACAGGGAACAAATCCGCCAGCCCTTTTGCAGGTAAACAATAGTCACCAGCCCAGGTTCTTGGTGCCAGTTTGCAGGGGGTACTTGGCACTGCCAAACCAGCCTGACTTGGCACTGGTGCCAGCTTCACTCTCGTAGGCATCCTGCGCAATGCTGAATTTCAGGAGCCATACGGCCACTCCGGGCCGACAGGCCCCGAACACAGATGCCGGCCATTTTCCCAGCTAAACAATACTCACCAGCCCAGGTTCTTGGTGCCAGTTTGCAGACGTTACTTGCCACTGTCAAACCAGCCTGACTTGGCATGTTTGCCATCTTGGCTGTGGTAGGCATCCTGCGCAATGCCTAATAGCAAGAGCCAGCCAGACACTCTGGCTCAAAGGCATCCGATCAAAATGCTGGCCCTTTTCCCAGGTAAACAATACTCACCAGCCCAGGTTCTTCGTGCCAGTTTGCAGGGGGTACTTGGCACTGCCAAACCAGCCTGACTTGGCACAGGTAACAGCTTCACTCTCGTAGGCATCCTGCGCAATGCTGAATTTCAGGAGCCACACGGCCACTCTGGACCACAGGCCCCCGAACACAAACACCAGCCATTTTCCCCGGCAAAACAATACTCAACGTCCAAGGTTCTCAGTGTCGGTTTGCAGGATGTACTTGGCACTGTCAAACCAGCCTGACTTGGCACTGGTGCCAGCGTGGCCCTGGGAAGGACCCTGCGCAATTCCGAATTTCTAGAGCCTGCCGGCCACACCTGGCAACAGCCCACCGAAAATAAACGCCAGCCATTTTCCCAGGTGAACAATACTCACCAGCCAAGGTTCTTTGTGCCAGTTTGCAGGGGGTACTTGGCACTGCCAAACCAGCCTGACTTGGTGTTGGTGCCAGCTTCACTCTCGTAGGCATCCTGCGCAATGCTGAATTTCAGGAGCCATACGGCCTCTCCGGACCACAGTCTACCGAACACAAACGCCAGCCATTTTCCCAGCAAAACAATACTCACCAGCTCAGGTTCTTCGTCTCAGTTTGCAAGAGCTACTTGGCACTGCCAAACCAGCGTGACTCGGTGCTGGTGCCCGCTTCACTCTCGCACACATCCTGCGCAATGCCGAAACTCAGGAGCCATACTGCCACTCCGGGCGACAGGCCACCGAACACAAACGCCAGCCATTTTTCCAGGTAAACAATACTCACCAACTAAGGTCTTGGTGTCAGTTTGCAAGAGCTACTTGGAACTGTCAAACCAGCCTGACATGGCACTGGTGCCAGCTTGACTCTGGGAGGGACCCTGCGCAATGCCGAATTTCAGGAGCCAGTCGGCCACTCAAGGCCACAGCCCACCAAACCCAAACGCCGTCCATTTTCCCAGGTAAACAATACTCAAAAGCCTAGGTTCTTGGTGCCACTTTGCAGGAGGTACTTGGAATTGTCAAACCAGCCTGACTTGGCACTGGAAACAGCTTGGCTCTGGGAGGCACGCTTCACAATGCTGAATTTAAGGAGCCATACGGCCACTCTGGACCACAGGCCCCCGAAAACAAACGCCGGCCATTTTCCCCGGCAAAACAATACTCACCGTCCAAGGTTCTCGGTGTCGGTTTGCAGGATGTACTTGGCACTGTCAAACCAGCCTGACATGGCGCTGGTGCCAGCTTGGCTCTGGAAGGGACCCTGCGCAATGCCGAAATTTAGGAGCCAGTCACCCACTCCAGGCCACAGCCCACCAAACCCAAACGCCGGCCATTTTCCCAGGTAAACTTTACTCAAAAGTCCAGGTTATTGGAGCCAGTTATCTGGAGGTACTTGGAACTGTCAAACCAGCCTGACTTGGCACTGGTGCCAGCGTGGCCCTGGGAGGGACCCTGCGCATTGCTGAATTTCAGGAGCCAGCCGGCACTTCCGGGCCACAGGGCCACAGGGAACAAATCCGCCAGCCATTTTCCCAGGTGAACAATACTCACCAGCCCAGGTTCTTGGTGCCAGTTTGCAGAAGTTACTTGCCACTGTCAAACCAGCCTGACTTGGCATGTTTGCCATCTTGGTTATGGTAGGCATCCTGCGCAATGCCTAATATCAAGAGCCAGCCGGCCATTCTGGCTCAAAGGCACCCGATCAAAAATGCTGGCCCTTTTCCCAGGTAAACAATACTCACCAGCCCAGATTATTCGTTCCAGTTTGCAGAAGGTTCTTGCCACTGTCAAACCAGCCTGACTTGGCACTGGTGCCAGCTTCACTCTCATAGGCATCCTGCGCAATGCCGAATTTCAGGAGGCAGCCAGCCACTCCGGGCCACAGGCCCCTGAACAAAAATGCTGACCCTTTTCCCAGGTAAACAATACTCACCAGCCCAGGTTCTTAGTGTCAGTTTGCAGGAGGTACTTCGCACTGTCAAACCAGCCTGACATGGTGCTGGTGGCAGCTTGTGTATGGGAGGCATCCTGCGCAATGCCGAATTTCAGGAGCCATACGGCCACGCTGGCCCACAGGCCCCCAAACACAAACGCCACCCATTTTCCCAGGTAAACAATACTCACCAGCCCAGGTTCTTAGTGTCAGTTTACAGGAGGTACTTCGCACTGTCAAACCAGCCTGACATGGTGCTGGTGGCAGCTTGTGCATGGGAGGCATCCTGCGCAATGCCGAATTTCAGGAGCCATACGGCCACGCTGGCCCACAGGCCCCCAAACACAAACGCCACCCATTTTCCCAGGTAAACAATACTCACCAGCCCAGGTTCTTGATGCCAGTTTGCAGGGGGTTCTTGGCACTGTCAAACCAGCCTGACTTAGCACTGGTGCCAGCTTCACTCTCATAGGCATCCTGCGCAATGCCGAATTTCAGGAGCCAGATGGCCACTCTTGCCAACAGGCCCCAGAACACCAACACCGTCCCTTTTCCCTGCCAAACAAAAGTCACCAACCCAGGTTCTTGGTTCTAGTTTGCAGGAGGTACTTGGAACTGTCAAACCAGCCTGACTTGGCACTGGTGCCAGCTTCACTCTCATAGGCATCCTGCGCAATGCCGAATTTCAGGAGCCAGATGGCCACTCTTGCCAACAGGCCCCAGAACACCAACACCGTCCCTTTTCCCTGCCAAACAAAAGTCACCAACCCAGGTTCTTGGTTCTAGTTTGCAGGAGGTACTTGGAACTGTCAAACCAGCCTGACTTGGCACTGGTGCCAGCTTCACTCTCGTAGGCATCCTGCGCAATGCCGAAATTCAGGAGCCATACGGCCTCTCCGGACCACAGTCTACCGAACACAAACGCCGGCCATTTACCCAGCAAAACAATACTCACCAGCTCAGGTTCTTCGTCTCAGTTTGCAAGAGCTACTTGGCACTGCCAAACCAGCGTGACTCGGTGCTGGTGCCCACTTCACTCTCGCACACATCCTGCGCAATGCCGAAACTCAGGAGCCATATGGCCACTCCGGGCGACAGGCCACCGAACACAAACGCCAGCCATTTTTCCAGGTAAACAATACTCACCAACTAAGGTCTTGGTGTCAGTTTGCAAGAGCTACTTGGAACTGTCAAACCAGCCTGACATGGCGCTGGTGCCAGCTTGGCTCTGGGAGGGACCCTGCGCAATGCCGAAATTTAGGAGCCAGTCACCCACTCCAGGCCACAGCCCACCAAACCCAAACGCCGGCCATTTTCCCAGGTAAACTTTACTCAGAAGTCCAGGTTCTTGGAGCCAGTTTTCTGGAGGTACTTGGAACTGTCAAACCAGCCTGACTTGGCACTGGAAACAGCTTGGCTCTGAGAGGCACGCTTCACAATGCTGAATTTCAGGAGCCACACGGCCACTCTGGACCACAGGCCCCCGAACACAAACGCCAGCCATTTTCCCCGGCAAAACAATACTCAACATCCAAGGTTCTCGGTGTCGGTTTGCAGGATGTACTTGGCACTGTCAAACCAGCCTGACTTGGCACTGGTGCCAGCGTGGCCCTGGGAGGGACCCTGCGCAATTCCGAATTTCTAGAGCTTGCCGGCCACACTTTGCAACAGCCCACCGAACATAAACGCCAGCCATTTTCCCAGGTGAACAATACTCACCAGCCCAGGTTCTTGGTGCCAGTTTGCAGAAGTTACTTGCCACTGTCAAACCAGCCTGACTTGGCATGTTTGCCATCTTGGTTATGGTAGGCATCCTGCGCAATGCCTAATATCAAGAGCCAGCCGGCCATTCTGGCTCAAAGGCACCCGATCAAAAATGCTGGCCCTTTTCCCAGGTAAACAATACTCACCAGCCCAGATTATTCGTTCCAGTTTGCAGAAGGTTCTTGCCACTGTCAAACCAGCCTGACTTGGCACTGGTGCCAGCTTCACTCTCATAGGCATCCTGCGCAATGCCGAATTTCAGGAGGCAGCCAGCCAGCCACTCTGGACCCCAGGCCCCTGAACAAAAACGCTGACCCTTTTCCCAGGTAAACAATACTCACCAGCCCAGGTTCTTAGTGTCAGTTTGCAGGAGGTACTTCGCACTGTCAAACCAGCCTGACATGGTGCAGGTGGCAGCTTGTGTATGGGAGGCATCCTGCGCAATGCCGAATTTCAGGAGCCATACGGCCACGCTGGCCCACAGGCCGCAAACACAAACGCCACCCATTTTCCCAGGTAAACAATACTCACCAGCCCAGGTTCTTAGTGTCAGTTTGCAGGAGGTACTTCGCACTGTCAAACCAGCCTGACATGGTGCTGGTGGCAGCTTGTGTATGGGAGGCATCCTGCGCAGTGCTGAATTTCAGGAGCCATACGGCCACGCTGGCCCACAGGCCCCCAAACACAAACGCCACCCATTTTCCCAGGTAAACACAACTCACCAGCACAGGATCTTGATGTCAGTTTGCAAGAGCTACTTGGAACTGTCAAACCAGCCTGACATGGCACTGGTGCCAGCTTGGCTCGGGGAGGGTCCATGCGCAATGCCGAAATTCAGGAGCCAGCCGGCCACTCCGGGCAACAGGCCACCAAACACAAACGCCGCCCATTTTCCCAGGTAAACACAACTCACCAGGCCAGGATCTAGGGGTCAGTTTGCAGGAGGTACTAGGCACTGCCAAAACAGCCTGAATTGGCATGGTTGCCAGCTTGGCTCTGGTAGGCATCCCACGCATTGCCGAATTTCAGGAGCCAGCTGGCACTTCTGGGCCACAGGGCCCCGGAACAAATCCGCCAGCCCTTTTGCAGGTAAACAATACTCACCAGCCCAGGTTCTCGGTGCCAGTTTGCAGGGGGTACTTGGCACTGCCAAACCAGCCTGACTTGGCACTGGTGCCAGCTTCACTCTCATAGGCATTCTGTGCAATGCCGAATTTCAGGAGCCAGACGGCCACTCTTGCCAACAGGCCCCAGAACACCAACACCGTCCCTTTCCCTGCCAAACAAAAGTAACCAACCCAGGTTCTTGGTTCTAGTTTGCTGGAGGTACTTGGAATTGTCAAAACCAGCCTGACTTGGAATGTTAGCCATCTTGGCTCTGGTAGGCATCGTGCGCAATGCCTAATAGCAAGAGCCAGCCAGCCACTCTGGCTCTAAGGCATCCGATCAAAAATGCTGGCCCTTTTCCCAGGTAAACAATACTCACCAGCCCAGGTTCTTCGTGCCAGTTTGCAGGGGGTACTTGGCACTGCCAAACAAGCCTGACTCGGCACTGATGCCAGCTTCACTCTCGTAGGCATCCTACGCAATGCCAAAATTCAGGAGCCATACGGCCACTCCGGGCAACAGGCCACCGAACACAAACGCCGGCAATTTTCCCAGGTAAACAATACTCACCAACCAAGGACCTTGGTTTCAGTTTCCAGGAGGTACTTGGCACAGTCAAACCAGCCTGACTTGGCGCTGGTGCCAGCTTCACTCTCGCAGGCATCTAGCGCAATGCCGAATTTCTGGAGCCATCCAGCCACTCTGGACCCACGGCCCCTGAACAAAAACGCTGACCCTTTTCCCAGGTAAATAATACTCACCAGCCCAGGTTCTTCCTGCCAGTTTGCAGGGGGTACTTCGCACTGCCAAACCAGCCTGACTTGGCACTAGTGCCAGCTTCACTCTCGTAGGCATCCTGTGCAATGCCGAAATTCAGGAGCCATACGGCCACTCTGGGCCACAGTCTACCGAACACAAACGCCAGCCATTTTCCCAGCAAAACAATACTCACCATCCCAGGTTCTTGGTGTCAGTTTGCAAGAGATACTTGGAACTGTCAAACCAGCCTGACATGGCACTGGTGCCAGCTTGGCTGGGGGAGGGTCCCTGCGCAATGCCGAAATTCAGGAGCCAGCCGGCCACTCCGGGCCACAGGCCACCGAACACAGACACCAGCCCTTTTCCCAGGTAAACAATACTCACCAACCAAGGTCCTTGGTTTCAGATGCAGGCTGTACTTGGCACTGTCAAACCAGCCTGACTTGGCGCTGGTGCCAGCTTCACTCTCGCAGGCATCCTGCGCAATGCCAAATTTCAGGAGGCAGCCAGCCACTCTGGACCCCAGCCCCCTGAACAAAAACGCTGACCCTTTTCCCAGGTAAACAATACTCACCAGCCCAGGTTCTTAGTGTCAGTTTGCAGGAAGTACTTCGCACTGTCAAACCAGCCTGACATGGTGCTGGTGGCAGCTTGTGTATGGGAGGCATCCTGCGCAGTGCTGAATTTCAGGAGCCAGACTGCCACACTGGCCCACAGGCCCCCAAACACAAACGCCGCCCATTTTCCCAGGTAAACACAACTCACCAGGCCAAGATCTAGGGATCAGTTTGCAGGAGGTACTAGGCACTGCCAAAACAGCCTAAATTGGCATGGGTGCCAGCTTGGCTCTGGTAGGCACACCGTGCATTGCCGAATTTCAGGAGCCAGCCGGCACTTCCGGGCCAGAGGGCCCCGGAACAAATCCGCTGGCCCTTTTGCAGGTAAACAATACTCACCAGCCCAGGTTCTTCGTGCCAGTTTGCAGGGGGTACTTGGCACTGCCCAACCAGCCTGACTTGGTGCTGGTGCCAGCTTCACTCTCATAGGCATCCTGCGCAATGCCAAAATTCAGGAGCCATACGGCCACTCCGGGCCACATGCCACCGAACACAAACGCCAGCCATTTTCCCAGCTAAACAATACACACAAGCCCAGGTCTTGTTGTCAGTTTGAAAGAGCTGCTTGGAACTGTCAAACCAGCCTGACTTGGCACTGGTACCAGCTTGGCTCTGGGAGGCACGCTTCACAATACCGAATTTCAGGAGACAGCCGGCCACTCAGGGCCACAGGTCCTCAAACACAAACGCCGGCCATTTTCCCAGGTAAAACAATACTCACCAGCCCAGGTTCTTGATGCCAATTTCCAGAAGGTTCTTGGCACTGTCAAATCAGCCTGACTTGGCACTGGTGCAAGCTTCACTCTCGTAGGCGTCCTGCGCAATGCCGAATTTCAGGAGCCATACCGCCACTCTGGACCACAGGCCACCGAACAAAAATGTCGGCCATTTTCTCAGGTAAACAATACTCACCAACCAAGGTCCTTGGTTTCAGTTTTCAGGATGTACTTGGTACTATCAAACCAGCCTGACTTGGTGCTGTTGCCACCTTCACTCTCGCAGGCATCCTGCGCAATGCCGAATTTCAGGAGCCATCCAGCCACTCTGGACCCCAGGCCCCTGAAAAAAACGCTGACCCTTTTCCCAGGTAAACAATACTCACCATCCCAGGTTCTTAGTGTCAGTTTGCAGGGGGTACTTCGCACTGCCAAAACAGCCTGACTTGGCACTAGTGCCAGCTTCACTCTCGTAGGCATCCTGCGCAATGCCGAAATTCAGGAGCCATACGGCCACTCCGGGCCACAGTCTACCGAACACAAACGCCGGCCAATTCCCAGCAAAACAATACTCACCATCCCAGGTTCTTCGTCTCAGTTTGCAAGAGCTACTTGGAACTGTCAAACCAGCCTGACATGGCACTGGTGCCAGCTTGGCCTGCGGAGGGTCCCTGCGCAATGTCAAAATTCAGGAGCCAGCCGGCCAATCCGGGCCACAGGCCACCGAACACAAACGCCGGCCCTTTTCCCAGGTAAACAATACTCACCAACCAAGGACCTTGGTTTCAGTTTGCAGGATGTACTTGGCACTGTCAAACCAGCCTGACTTGGCGCTGGTGCCAGCTTCACTCTAGCAGGCATCCTGCGCAATGCCGAATTTCAGGAGCCAGACTGCCACGCTGGCCCACAGGCCCCCAAACACAAACACCACCCATTTTCCCAGGTAAACACAACCTACCAGCCCAGGATCTTCGTGCCAGTTTGCAAGAGCTACTTGGAACTGTCAAACCAGCCTGACATGGCACTGGTGCCAGCTTGGCTCGTGGAGGGTCCCTGCGCAATGCCGAAATTCAGGAGCCAGCCGGCCACTCCGGGCAACAGGCCACCAAACACAAACGCCGCCCATTTTCCCAGGTAAACACAACTCACCAGGCCAAGATCTAGAGGTCAGTTTGCAGGAGGTACTAGGCCCTGCCAAAACAGCCTGAATTGGCACGGGTGCCAGCTTGGCTCTGGTAGGCATCCCGCGCATTGCCAAATTTCAGGAGCCAGCCGGCACGTCCGGGCCACAGGGCCCCGGAACAAATTCGCCGGCCCTTTTGCAGGTAAACAATACTCACCAGCCCAGGTTCTTCGTGCCAGTTTGCAGGGGGTACTTTGCACTGCCCAACCAGCCTGACTTGGTGCTGGTGCCAGCTTCACTCTCATAGGCATCCTGGGCAATGCCGAAATTCAGGAGCCATACGGCCACTCTGGACCACAGGCCACCGAACACAAACGCCAGCCATTTTCCCAGGTAAACAATACTCACCAGCCCAGGTTCTTCGTCTCAGTTTGCAGGCTGTACTTGGCACTGTCATACCAGCCTGACTTGGCGCTGGTGCCAGCTTCACTCTCGCAGGCATCCTGCGCAATGCCCAATTTCAGGAGGCAGCCAGCTACTCTGGACCCCACGTCCCTGAACAAAAACGCTGACCCTTTTCCCAGGTAAACAATACTCACCAGCCCATGTTCTTAGTGTCAGTTTGCAGGAGGTACTTTGCACTGTCACACCAGCCTGACATGGTGCTGGTGGCAGCTTGTGTATGGGAGGCATCCTGCGCAATGCTGAATTTCAGGAGCCAGACTGCCACGCTGGCCCACAGGCCCCCAAACACAAACGCCACCCATTTTCCCAGGTAAACACAACTCACCAGCCCAGGATCTTGGTGTCAGTTTGCAAGAGCTACTTGGAACTGTCAAACCAGCCTGACATGGCACTGGTGCCAGCTTGGCTCATGGAGGGTCCCTGCACAATCCCGAAATTCAGGAGCCAGCTGGCCACTCCGGGCAACAGGCCACCAAACACAAACGCCGCCCATTTTCCCAGGTAAACACAACTCACCAGGCCAGGATCTAGGGGTCAGTTTGCAGGAGGTACTAGGCCCTGCCAAAACAGCCTGAATTGGCACGGGTGCCAGCTTGGCTCTGGTAGGCATCCCGCGCATGGCCGAATTTCAGGAGCCAGCAGGCACTTCCGGGCCAGAGGGCCCCGGAACAAATCCGCTGGCCCTTTTGCAGGTAAACAATACTCACCAGCCCAGGTTCTTCGTGCCAGTTTGCAGGGGGTACTTGGCACTGCCCAACCAGCCTGACTTGGTGCTGGTGCCAGCTTCACTCTCATAGGCATCCTGCGCAATGCCAAAATTCAGGAGCCATACGGCCACTCCGGGCCACATGCCACCGAACACAAACGCCAGCCATTTTCCCAGGTAAACAATACACACAAGCCCAGGTCTTGGTGTCAGTTTGAAAGAGCTGCTTGGAACTGTCAAACCAGCCTGACTTGGCGCTGGTACCAGCTTGGCTCTGGGAGGCACGCTTCACAATACCGAATTTCAGGAGACAGCCGGCCACTCAGGGCCACAGGTCCTCAAACACAAACGCCGGCCATTTTCCCAGGTAAAACAATACTCACCAGCCCAGGTTCTTGGTGCCAATTTCCAGAAGGTTCTTGGCACTGTCAAATCAGCCTGACTTGGCGCTGGAGCAAGCTTCACTCTCGTAGGCATCCTGCGCAATGCCGAATTTCAGGAGCCATACCGCCACTCTGGACCACAGGCCACCGAACAAAAATGTCGGCCATTTTCCCAGGTAAACAATACTCACCAAATAATGTCCTTGGTTTCAGTTTTCAGGATGTACTTGGTACTATCAAACCAGCGTGACTTGGTGCTGTTGCCACCTTCACTCTCGCAGGCATCCTGCGCAATGCCGAATTTCAGGAACCAGTTAACCACTCTGGACCACAGGCCCCTGAAGTAAAAAGCTGACCCTTTTCCCAGGTAAACAATACTCACCAGCCCAGGTTCTTAGTGTCAGTTTTCAGGAGGTACTAGGCACTGCCAAAACAGCCTGAATTGGCATGGGTGCCAGCTTCACTCTCGTAGGCATCCTGCGCAATGCCGAAATTCAGGAGCCATACGGCCACTCTGGGCCACAGTCTACCGAACACAAACGCCAGCCATTTTCCCAGCAAAACAATACTCACCATCCCAGGTTCTTGGTGTCAGTTTGCAAGAGATACTTGGAACTGTCAAACCAGCCTGACATGGCACTGGTGCCAGCTTGGCTGGGGGAGGGTCCCTGCGCAATGCCGAAATTCAGGAGCCAGCCGGCCACTCCGGGCCACAGGCCACCGAACACAGACACCAGCCCTTTTCCCAGGTAAACAATACTCACCAACCAAGGTCCTTGGTTTCAGTTTGCAGGCTGTACTTGGCACTGTCAAACCAGCCTGACTTGGCGCTTGTGCCAGCTTCACTCTAGCAGGCATCCTGCGCAATGCCAAATTTCAGGAGGCAGCCAGCCACTCTGGCCAACAGGCCCCCTGAACAAAAACGCTGACCCTTTTCCCAGGTAAACAATACTCACCAGCCCAGGTTCTTAGTGTCAGTTTGCAGGAAGTACTTCGCACTGTCAAACCAGCCTGACATGGTGCTGGTGGCAGCTTGTGTATGGGAGGCATCCTGCGCAGTGCTGAATTTCAGGAGCCAGACTGCCACACTGGCCCACAGGCCCCCAAACACAAACGCCGCCCATTTTCCCAGGTAAACACAACTCACCAGGCCAAGATCTAGGGATCAGTTTGCAGGAGGTACTAGGCACTGCCAAAACAGCCTAAATTGGCATGGGTGCCAGCTTGGCTCTGGTAGGCACACCGTGCATTGCCGAATTTCAGGAGCCAGCCAGCACTTCCGGGCCAGAGGGCCCCGGAACAAATCCGCTGGCCCTTTTGCAGGTAAACAATACTCACCAGCCCAGGTTCTTCGTGCCAGTTTGCAGGGGGTACTTGGCACTGCCCAACCAGCCTGACTTGGTGCTGGTGCCAGCTTCACTCTCATAGGCATCCTGCGCAATGCCAAAATTCAGGAGCCATACGGCCACTCCGGGCCACATGCCACCGAACACAAACGCCAGCCATTTTCCCAGCTAAACAATACACACAAGCCCAGGTCTTGGTGTCAGTTTGAAAGAGCTGCTTGGAACTGTCAAACCAGCCTGACTTGGCGCTGGTACCAGCTTGGCTCTGGGAGGCACGCTTCACAATACCGAATTTCAGGAGACAGCCGGCCACTCAGGGCCACAGGTCCTCAAACACAAACGCCGGCCATTTTCCCAGGTAAAACAATACTCACCAGCCCAGGTTCTTGATGCCAATTTCCAGAAGGTTCTTGGCACTGTCAAATCAGCCTGACTTGGCACTGGTGCAAGCTTCACTCTCGTAGGCATCCTGCGCAATGCCGAATTTCAGGAGCCATACCGCCACTCTGGACCACAGGCCACCGAACAAAAATGTCGGCCGTTTTCTCAGGTAAACAATACTCACCAACCAAGGTCCTTGGTTTCAGTTTTCAGGATGTACTTGGTACTATCAAACCAGCCTGACTTGGTGCTTTTGCCACCTTCACTCTCGCAGGCATCCTGCGCAATGCCGAATTTCAGGAGCCATCCAGCCACTCTGGACCCCAGGCCCCTGAAAAAAACGCTGACCCTTTTCCCAGGTAAACAATACTCACCATCCCAGGTTCTTAGTGTCAGTTTGCAGGGGGTACTTCGCACTGCCAAAACAGCCTGACTTGGCACTAGTGCCAGCTTCACTCTCGTAGGCATCCTGCGCAATGCCGAAATTCAGGAGCCATACGGCCACTCCGGGCCACAGTCTACCGAACACAAACGCCGGCCAATTCCCAGCAAAACAATACTCACCATCCCAGGTTCTTCGTCTCAGTTTGCAAGAGCTACTTGGAACTGTCAAACCAGCCTGACATGGCACTGGTGCCAGCTTGGCCTGCGGAGGGTCCCTGCGCAATGTCAAAATTCAGGAGCCAGCCGGCCAATCCGGGCCACAGGCCACCGAACACAAACGCCGGCCCTTTTCCCAGGTAAACAATACTCACCAACCAAGGACCTTGGTTTCAGTTTGCAGGATGTACTTGGCACTGTCAAACCAGCCTGACTTGGCGCTGGTGCCAGCTTCACTCTAGCAGGCATCCTGCGCAATGCCGAATTTCAGGAGGCAGCCAGCCACTCTGGACCCTAGGCCCCTGAACAAAAACGCTGATCCTTTTCCCAGGTAAACAATACTCACCAGCCCAGGTTCTTAGTGTCAGTTTGCAGGAGGTACTTCGCACTGTCACACCAGCCTGACATGGTGCTGGTGGCAGCTTGTGTATGGGAGGCATCCTACGCAATGCTGAATTTCAGGAGCCAGACTGCCACGCTGGCCCACAGGCCCCCAAACACAAACACCACCCATTTTCCCAGGTAAACACAACCTACCAGCCCAGGATCTTCGTGCCAGTTTGCAAGAGCTACTTGGAACTGTCAAACCAGCCTGACATGGCACTGGTGCCAGCTTGGCTCGTGGAGGGTCCCTGTGCAATGCCGAAATTCAGGAGCCAGCCGGCCACTCCGGGCAACAGGCCACCAAACACAAACGCCGCCCATTTTCCCAGGTAAACACAACTCACCAGGCCAAGATCTAGGGGTCAGTTTGCAGGAGGTACTAGGCCCTGCCAAAACAGCCTGAATTGGCACGGGTGCCAGCTTGGCTCTGGTAGGCATCCCGCGCATTGCCAAATTTCAGGAGCCAGCCGGCACGTCCGGGCCACAGGGCCCCGGAACAAATTCGCCGGCCCTTTTGCAGGTAAACAATACTCACCAGCCCAGGTTCTTCGTGCCAGTTTGCAGGGGGTACTTTGCACTGCCCAACCAGCCTGACTTGGTGCTGGTGCCAGCTTCACTCTCATAGGCATCCTGGGCAATGCCGAAATTCAGGAGCCATACGGCCACTCTGGACCACAGGCCACCGAACACAAACGCCAGCCATTTTCCCAGGTAAACAATACTCACCAGCCCAGGTTCTTCGTCTCAGTTTGCAGGCTGTACTTGGCACTGTCATACCAGCCTGACTTGGCGCTGGTGCCAGTTTCACTCTCGCAGGCATCCTGCGCAATGCCGAATTTCAGGAGGCAGCCAGCTACTCTGGACCCCACGTCCCTGAACAAAAACGCTGACCCTTTTCCCAGGTAAACAATACTCACCAGCCCATGTTCTTAGTGTCAGTTTGCAGGAGGTACTTTGCACTGTCACACCAGCCTGACATGGTGCTGGTGGCAGCTTGTGTATGGGAGGCATCCTGCGCAATGCTGAATTTCAGGAGCCAGACTGCCACGCTGGCCCACAGGCCCCCAAACACAAACGCCACCCATTTTCCCAGGTAAACACAACTCACCAGCCCAGGATCTTGGTGTCAGTTTGCAAGAGCTACTTGGAACTGTCAAACCAGCCTGACATGGCACTGGTGCCAGCTTGGCTCATGGAGGGTCCCTGCACAATCCCGAAATTCAGGAGCCAGCTGGCCACTCCGGGCAACAGGCCACCAAACACAAACGCCGCCCATTTTCCCAGGTAAACACAACTCACCAGGCCAAGATCTAGGGGTCAGTTTGCAGGAGGTACTAGGCCCTGCCAAAACAGCCTGAATTGGCACGGGTGCCAGCTTGGCTCTGGTAGGCATCCCGCGCATGGCCGAATTTCAGGAGCCAGCAGGCACTTCTGGGCCAGAGGGCCCCGGAACAAATCCGCTGGCCCTTTTGCAGGTAAACAATACTCAGCAGCCCAGGTTCTTCGTGCCAGTTTGCAGGGGGTACTTGGCACTGCCCAACCAGCCTGACTTGGTGCTGGTGCCAGCTTCACTCTCATAGGCATCCTGCGCAATGCCAAAATTCAGGAGCCATACGGCCACTCCGGGCCACATGCCACCGAACACAAACGCCAGCCATTTTCCCAGGTAAACAATACACACAAGCCCAGGTCTTGGTGTCAGTTTGAAAGAGCTGCTTGGAACTGTCAAACCAGCCTGACTTGGCGCTGGTACCAGCTTGGCTCTGGGAGGCACGCTTCACAATACCGAATTTCAGGAGACAGCCGGCCACTCAGGGCCACAGGTCCTCAAACACAAACGCCGGCCATTTTCCCAGGTAAAACAATACTCACCAGCCCAGGTTCTTGGTGCCAATTTCCAGAAGGTTCTTGGCACTGTCAAATCAGCCTGACTTGGCGCTGGAGCAAGCTTCACTCTAGTAGGCATCCTGCGCAATGCCGAATTTCAGGAGCCATACCGCCACTCTGGACCACAGGCCACCGAACAAAAATGTCGGCCATTTTCCCAGGTCAACAATACTCACCAAATAATGTCCTTGGTTTCAGTTTGCAGGATGTACTTGGTACTATCAAACCAGCGTGACTTGGTGCTGTTGCCACCTTCACTCTCGCAGGCATCCTGCGCAATGCCGAATTTCAGGAACCAGTTAACCACTCTGGACCACAGGCCCCTGAAGTAAAAAGCTGACCCTTTTCCCAGGTAAACAATACTCACCAGCCCAGGTTCTTAGTGTCAGTTTTCAGGAGGTACTAGGCACTGCCAAAACAGCCTGAATTGGCATGGGTGCCAGCTTCACTCTGGTAGGCATCCCGCGCATTGCCGAATTTCAGGAGCCAGCCGGCACTTTCAGGCCACAGGGCCCCGGAAAAAATCCGCCGGCCCTTTTCCAGGTAAACAATACTCACCAGCCCAGGTTCTTCGTGCCAGTTTGCAGGATGTAATTGGCACTGCCAAACCAGCCTGACATGGCACTGGTGCCAGCTTGGCTCGTGGAGGGTCCCTGCGCAATGCTGAAATTCAGGAGGCAGCCGGCCACTCTGGACCCCAGGCCTCTGAACAAAAACGCTGACCCTTTTCCCAGGTAAACAATACTCACCAACAAAGGTCTTTGGATTCAGTTTGCAGGAGGTACTTGGAATTGTCAAAACAGCCTGACTTGTCATGGATGCCTGCTTGGCTCTTGTAGGCATCCCGCACAATGCCGAATTTCAGGAGCCAGCCGCCAATTCCGGGCCAGAGGGACCCGGAACAAATCCGCCAGCCCTTTTGCAGGTAAACAATACTCACCAGCCCAGGTTCTTCGTGCCAGTTTGCAGGGGGTACTTGGCACTGCCAAAGCAGCCTGACTTGGCACTGGTAAGAGCTTCACTCTCGTAGACATCCTGCGCAATGCCGAAATTCAGGAGCCATACGGCCACTCTGGCCAACAGGCTACCTAACACAAACGCCGGCCATTTTCCCAGCAAAACAATACTCACCAGCTCCGGTTCTTCGTCTCAGTTTGCAAGAGCTACTTGGAACTGTCAAACCAGACTGACTTAGCTCTGCTGCCAGCTTCACTCTCGTAGGCATCCTGCGCAATGCCGAATTTCAGGAGCCAGACGGCCACTCTGGCCAACAGGCCCCTGAACACCAACACCGTCCCTTTTCCCTGCCAAACAAAAGTCAACAACCCAGGTTCTTGGTTTCAGTTTGCAGGAGGTACTTGGAATTGTCAAAACAGCCTGACTTGGCATGGGTGCCGGCTTGGCTCTGGTAGGCATCCCGCGCATTGCCGAATTTCAGGAGCCAGCCGGCACTACTGGGCCACAGGGCCCAGGAACAAATAAGCCGGTCCTTTTCCCAGGTAAACAATACTCACCAACCAAGGTCTTTGGTTTCAGTTTGCAGAATGTACTTGGCACTGCCAAACCAGCCTGACATGGCACTGGTGCCAGTTTCACTCTCGCACGCATCCTGCGCAATGCCGAATTTCAGGAGAAGCCAGCCAGCCACTCTGGACCCCAGGCCCCTGAACAAAAACGCTGACCCTTTTCCCAGGTAAACAATACTCACCATCCCAGTTTCTTAGTGTCAGTTTGCAGGAGGTACTTCGCACTGTCAAACCAGCCTGACATGGTGCTGGTGGTAGCTTGAGTATGGGAGGCATCCTGCGCAATGCCGAATTTCAGGAGCCAGACTGCCACGCTGGCCCACAGGCCCCCAAACAGAAACGCCACCCATTTTCCCAGGTAAACACAACTCACCAGGCCCGGATCTTGGTGTCAGTTAGCAAGAGCTACTTGGAACTGTCAAACCAGCCTGGCATGGCACTGGTGCCAGCTTGGCTCGTGGAGAGTCCCTGCGCAATGCTGAAATTCAGGAGGCAGCCGGCCACTCTGGACCCCAGGCCTCTGAACAAAAACGCTGACCCTTTTCCCAGGTAAACAATACTCACCAACAAAGGTCTTTGGATTCAGTTTGCAGGAGGTACTTGGAATTGTCAAAACAGCCTGACTTGTCATGGATGCCTGCTTGGCTCTTGTAGGCATCCCGCACAATGCCGAATTTCAGGAGCCAGCCGCCAATTCCGGGCCACAGGGCCCCGGAACAAATCCGCCGGCCCTTTTCCAGGTAAACAATACTCACCAGCCCAGGTCTTTGTGCCAGTTTGAAGGGGGTACGTGGCACTGCCAAACCAGCCTGACTTGGCACTAGTGCCAGCTTCACTCTCGTAGACATCCTGCGCAATGCCGAATTTCAGGAGCCATACGGCCACTCCGGACCACAGGCTACCGAACACAAACGCCCCCCATTTTCCCAGGTAAACAATACTCACCAGCCCAGGTTCTTGGAGTCAGTTAGCAGGATGTACTTGCCATTGTCAAACCAGCCTGACTTGGTGCTGGTGCCAGTTTGGCTCTGGTTGGCATCCTGCGCAATGCTGAAATTCAGGAGCCAGCTGGCCACTCTGGACCTCAGGCCCCGAACACAAACGCCAGCCATTTTCCCAGGTAAACAATACTCAAAAGCTCAAGTTCTTTGTGCCAGTTTGCAGAAGGTTCTTGTCACTGTCAAACCAGCCTGACTTGGCAATGGTGCCAGCTTCACTCTCGTAGGCATCCTGCGCAATGCCGAATTTCAGGCGCCAGCCAGCCGCTCTGGACCCCAGGCCCCTGAACAAAAACGCTGACCCTTTTCCCAGGTAAACAATACTCACCATCCCAGTTTCTTAGTGTCAGTTTGCAGGAGGTACTTCGCACTGTCAAACCAGCCTGACAGGGCGCTGGTGGAGCTTGAGTATGGGAGGCATCCTGCGCAATGCCGAATTTCAGGAGCCAGACTGCCACGCTGGCCCACAGGCCCCCAAACACAAACGCCACCCATTTTCCCAGGTAAACACAACTCACCAGGCCAGGATCTTGGTGTCAGTTAGCAAGAGCTACTTGGAACTGTCAAACCAGCCTGACATGGCACTGGTGCCAGCTTGGCTCGGGGAGGGTCCATGCGCAATGCCGAAATTCAGGAGCCAGACGGCCACTCCGGGCAACAGGCCACCAAACACAAACGCCGCCCATTTTCCCAGGTAAACCCAACTCACCAGGCCAAGATCTAGGGGTCAGTTTGCAGGAGGTACTAGGCACTGCCAAAACAGCCTGAATTGGCACGGGTGCCAGCTTGGCTCTGGTAAGCATCCCGCGCATGGCCGAATTTCAGGAGCCAGCCGGCACTTCCGGGCCGGAGGGACCCGGAACAAATCCGCTGGCCCTTTTGCAGGTAAACAATACTCAGCAGCCCAGGTTCTTCGTGCCAGTTTGCAGGGGGTACTTGGCACTGCCAAAGCAGCCTGACTTGGCACTGGTAAGAGCTTCACTCTCGTAGACATCCTGCGCAATGCCAAATTTCAGGAGCCAGACGGCCACTCTGGCCAACAGGCCCCTGAACACCAACACCGTCCATTTTCCCTGCCAAACAAAAGTCAACAACCCAGGTTCTTGGTTTCAGTTTGCAGGAGGTACTTGGAATTGTCAAAACAGCCTGACTTGGCATGGGTGACAGCCTGGCTCGGGTAGGCATCCCGCGCATTGCCGAATTTCAGGAGCCAGCCGGCACTTCCGGGCCACAGGGCCCAGGAACAAATAAGCCGGTCCTTTTCCCAGGTAAACAATACTCACCAACCAAGGTCTTTGGTTTCAGTTTGCAGGGGGTACTTAGCACTGCCAAACCAGCCTGACTTGGCACTAGTGCCAGTTTCAGTCACGTAGGCATCCTGCGCAATGCTGAAATTCAGGAGCCATACGGCCACTCTGGACCACAGTCCACCGAACACAAACGCCCCCCATTTTCCCAGGTAAACAATACTCACCAGCCCAGGTTCTTGGAGTCAGTTAGCAGGATTTACTTGCCATTGTCAAACCAGCCTGACTTGGTGCTGGTGCCAGCTTTGCTCTGGTTGGCATCCTGCGCAATGCCGAATTTCAGGAGCCAGCCAGCCACTCTGGACCACAGGCCTTAACACAAATGCCGGCCATTTTCCCTGCTAAACAATACTCAAAAGCCCAAGTTCTAGTTGCCAGTTTGCAGAAGGTTCTTGTCACTGTCATACCAGCCTGACTTGGCACTGGTGCCAGCTTCACTCTCGTAGACATCCTGCGCAATGCCAAAATTCAGGAGCCAGCCAGCCATTCTGGACCCCAGGCCCCTGAACAGAAACGCTGACCCTTTTCCCAGGTAAACAATACTCACCAGCCCAGGTTCTTCGTGCCAGTTTGCAGGATGTACTTGGCACTGCCAAACCAGACTGACTTGGTACTGGTGCCAGCTTCAGTCTCGTAGGCATCCTGCGCAGTGCCGAAATTCAGGAGCCATACGGCCACTCTGGACCAGAGGCTACCTAACACAAATGCCAGCCATTTTCCCAGCAAAACAATACTCACCAGCTCCGGTTCTTCGTCTCAGTTTGCAAGAGCTACTTGGAACTGTCAAACCAGACTGACTTAGCTCTGCTGCCAGCTTCACTCTCGTAGGCATCCTGCGCAATGCCGAATTTAAGGAGCCAGACGGCCACTCTTGCCAACAGGCCCCTGAACACCAACACCGTCCCTTTTCCCTGCCAAACTAAAGTCACCAAACCAGGTTCTTCGTTTCAGTTTGCAGCAGCTACTTGGAACTGTCAATCCAGCCTGACTTGGTGTTGGTGCCAGCTTGGCTCTGGTTGGCATCCTGCGCAATGCCGAATTTCAGGAGCCAGCCGGCCACTCCGGGCAACAGGCCACCAAACACAAACGCCGCCCATTTTCCCAGGTAAACACAACTCACCAGGCCAAGATCTAGAGGTCAGTTTGCAGGAGGTACTAGGCCCTGCCAAAACAGCCTGAATTGGCACGGGTGCCAGCTTGGCTCTGGTAGGCATCCCGCGCATTGCCAAATTTCAGGAGCCAGCCAGCCATTCTGGACCCCAGGCCCCTGAACAGAAACGCTGACCCTTTTCCCAGGTAAACAATACTCACCAGCCCAGGTTCTTCGTGCCAGTTTGCAGGATGTACTTGGCACTGCCAAACCAGACTGACTTGGTACTGGTGCCAGCTTCAGTCTCGTAGGCATCCTGCGCAGTGCCGAAATTCAGGAGCCATACGGCCACTCTGGACCACAGGCTACCTAACACAAATGCCAGCCATTTTCCCAGCAAAACAATACTCACCAGCTCCGGTTCTTCGTCTCAGTTTGCAAGAGCTACTTGGAACTGTCAAACCAGACTGACTTAGCTCTGCTGCCAGCTTCACTCTCGTAGGCATCCTGCGCAATGCCGAATTTAAGGAGCCAGACGGCCACTCTTGCCAACAGGCCCCTGAACACCAACACCGTCCCTTTTCCCTGCCAAAATAAAGTCACCAAACCAGGTTCTTCGTTTCAGTTTGCAGCAGCTACTTGGAACTGTCAAACCAGCCTGACTTGGTGTTGGTGCCAGCTTGGCTCTGGTTGGCAGCCTGCACAATGCCGAATTTCAGGAGCCAGCCAGCCACTCTGGACCACAGGCCTTAACACAAACGCTGGCCATTTTCCCTGCTAAACAATACTCAAAAGCCCAAGTTCTAGTTGCCAGTTTGCAGAAGGTTCTTGTCACTGTCATACCAGCCTGACTTGGCACTGGTGCCAGCTTCACTCTCGTAGACATCCTGCGCAATGCCAAAATTCAGGAGCCAGCCAGCCATTCTGGACCCCAGGCCCCTGAACAGAAACGCTGACCCTTTTCCCAGGTAAACAATACTCACCAGCCCAGGTTCTTCGTGCCAGTTTGCAGGATGTACTTAGCATTGCCAAAACAGAATGACTTGGTACTGGTGCCAGCTTCACTCTCGTAGGCATCCTGCGCAATGCCGAAATTCAGGAGCCATACGGCCACTCTGGACCACAGGCTACCTAACACAAATGCTAGCCATTTTCCCAGCAAAACAATACTCACCATCCCAGGTTCTTCGTCTCAGTTTGCAAGAGCTACTTGTCACTGTCAAACCAGCCTGACTTGGCACTGGTGCCAGCTTCACTCTTGTAGACATCCTGTGCAATGCCGAATTTCAGGAGAAGCCAGCCAGCCACTCTGGACCCCAGGCCCCTGAACAGAAACGCTGACCCTTTTCCCAGGTAAACAATACTCACCATCCCAGGTTCTTAGTGTCAGTTTGCAGGAGGTACTTCGCACTGTCAAACCAGCCTGACATGGTGCTGGTGGCAGTTTGAGTATGGGAGGCATCCTGCGCAATGCCGAATTTCCGGAGCCAGACTGCCACGCTGGCCCAAAGGCCCCCAAACACAAACGCCACCCATTTTCCCAGGTAAACACAACTCACCAGCCCAGGATCTAGGTGTCAGTTATCAGGAGGTACTTGTAACTGTAAACCAGCCTAACTTAGCACTGCTGCCAGCTTCACTCTCATAGGCAACCTGCGCAATGCCGAATTTCAGGAGCCAGACGGCCACTCTTGCCAACAGGCCCCTGAACACCAACACCGTCCCTTTTCCCTGCCAAACAAAAGTCACCAACCCAGGTTCTTTGTTTCAGTTTGCAAGAGCTACTTGGAACTGTCAAACCAGCCTGACTTGGCATGGGTGCCAGCTTGGCTCTGGTAGGCATCCCGCGCATTGCCGAATTTCGGGAGCCAGCCGGCCACTCTGGACCACAGGGCCCCAGAACAAATCCACCGGCCATTTTCCCTGCAAAACAATACTCAAAAGCCCAAGTTCTTGGTTTCAGTTTGCAGAAGGTTCTTGGCACTGTCATAACAGCCTGACTTGGCACTGGTGCCAGCTTCACTCTCGTAGACATCCTGTGCAATGCCGCAATTCAGGAGCCAGCCAGCCACTCTGGACCCCAGGCCCCTGAACAGAAACGCTGACCCTTTTCCCAGGTAAACAATACTCACCAGCCCAGGTTCTTCGTGCCAGTTTGCAGGATGTACTTGGCACTGCCAAACCAGCCTGACTTGGCACTGGTGCCAGCTTCACTCTCGCACGCATCCTACGCAATGCCGAATTTCAGGAGCCAGCCAGCCACTCTGGACCCCAGGCCCCTGAACAAAAACGCTGACCCTTTTCCCAGGTTAACAATACTCACCATCCCAGGTTCTTAGTGTCAGTTTGCAGGACGTACTTCGCACTGTCAAACCAGCCTGACATGGTGCTGGTGGAGCTTGAGTATGGGAGGCATCCTGCGCAATGCTGAATTTCAGGAGCCAGACTGCCACGCTGGCCCACAGGCCCCCAAACACAAGCGCCACCCATTTTCCCAGGTAAACACAACTCACCAGGCCAGGATCTTGGTGTCAGTTAGCAAGAGCTACTTGGAACTGTCAAACCAGCCTGACATGGCACTGGTGCCAGCTTGGCTCATGGAGGGTCCCTGCGCAATGCCGAAATTCAGGAGCCAGCCGGCCACTCCGGGCAACAGGCCACCAAACACAAACGCCGCCCATTTTCCCAGGTAAACACAACTCACCAGGCCAAGATCTAGGGGTCAGTTTGCAGGAGGTACTAGGCATTGCCAAAACAGCCTGAATTGGCACGGGTGCCAGCTTGGCTCTGGTAGGCATCCCGCGCATACCCAAATTTCAGGAACCAGCCGGCACTTCCGGGCCAGAGGGACCCGGAACAAATCCGCCAGCCCTTTTCCAGGTAAACAATACTCACCAGCCCAGGTTCTTCGTGCCAGTTTGCAGGGGGTACTTGGCACTGCCAAAGCAGCCTGACTTGGCACTAATGCCAGCTTCACTCTCGTAGGCATCCTGAGCAATGCCGAATTTCAGGGGCCTTACGGCCATTCCGGACCACAGGCTACCGAACACAAACACTGGCCATTTTCCCAACAAAACAATACTCACCAGCTCTGGCTCTTCGTCTCAGTTTGCAAGAGCTACTTGTCACTGTCAAACCAACCTGACTTGGCACTGGTACCATCTTCACTCACATACGCATCCTGAGCAATGCCGAATTTCAGGAGCCAGACGACTACTCTGGCCAACATGCCCCAGAACACGTCACACAGTCCCTTTTCCCTGCCAATCAAAAGTCACCAACCCAGGTTCTTGGTTTCAGTTTGCAGGAAGTACTTGGAATTGTCAAAACATCCTGACTTGGCATGGGTGCCAGCTTGCCTCTTGTAGGCATCCCGCACATTGCCGAATTTCAAGAGCCATACGGCCACTCTGGACCACAGTCCACTGAACAAAAACGCCGCCCATTTTCCCAGGTAAACAATACTCACCAGCCCAGGTTCTTGGAGTCAGTTTGCAGGATGTACTTGCCATTGTAAAACCAGCCTGACTTGGTGCTGGTGCCAGCTTGACTCTGGTTGGCATCCTGCACAATGCCGAATTTCAGGAGCCAGCCGGCCACTCTGGACCACAGGCCTTAACAGAAACGCCGGATATTTTCCCAGCTAAAGAATACTCAAAAGCCAAGTTCTTCGTGCCAGTTTGCAGAAGGTTCTTGTCACTGTCATACCAGCCTGACTTGGCACTGGTGCCAGCTTCACTCTCGTAGACATCCTGCGCAATGCTGAATTTCAGGAGCCAGCCAGCCACTCTGGACCCCAGGCCCCTGAACAGAAACGCTGACCCTTTTCCCAGGTAAATAAGACTCACCATCCCAGGTTCTTAGTGTCAGTTTGCAGGAGGTACTTCGCACTGTCAAACCAGCCTGACATGGTGCTGGTGGCAGCTTGAGTATGGGAGGCATCCTGCGCAATGCCAAATTTCAGGAGCCAGACTGCCACGCTGGCCCAAAGGCCCCCAAACACAAACGCCACCCATTTTCCCAGGTAAACACAACTCACCAGCCCAGGATCTTGGTGTCAGTTAGCAAGATCTACTTGGAACTGTCAAACCAGCCTGACATGGCACTGGTGCCAGCTTGGCTCGTGGAGGGTCCCTGCGCAATGCCGAAATTCAGGAGCCAGCCGGCCACTCAAGGCCACAGGCCACCAAACACAAACACCGCCCATTTTCCCAGGTAAACAATACTCAAAAGCCCAAGTTCTTGTTGCCAGTTTGCAGGAGGTACTTGGCACTGCCAAACCAGCCTGACTTGGCAATGGTGCCAGCTTCACTCTCGTAGGCATCCTGCGCAATGCCGAATTTCAGGAGCCAGCCGGCCACTCCGGGCCACAGGCCACCGAACACAAACGCCGGCCCTTTTCCCAGGTAAACAATACTCACCAACCAAGGACCTTGGTTTTAGTTTGCAGGATGTACTTGGCACTGTCAAACCAGCCTGACTTGGCGCTGGTGCCAGCTTCACTCTAGCAGGCATCCTGCGCAATGCCGAATTTCAGGAGGCAGCCAGCCACTCTGGACCCCAGGCCCCTGAACAAAAACACTGACCCTTTTCCCAGGTAAACACAACTCACCAACCAAGGTCCTTGGTTTCAGTTGGCAGGATGTACTTGGCACTCTCAAACGAGACAGACATCATGCTTGTGGCAGGTTGAGTATGGGAGGCATCCTGCGCAATGCCGAATTTCAGGAGCCATAAGGCCACTCTAGGCCAAAGGCCACCAAACACAAATGTCGGCCATTTTCCCAGGTAAACAATACTCACCAGCCCAGGTTCTTGGTGTCAGTTTGCAGGATGTACTTGCCATTGTCAAACCAGCCTGACTTGGTGCTGGTGCCAGCTTGGCTCTGGTTGGCATCCTGCGCAATGCCAAATTTCAGGAGCCAGCCAGCCACTCTGGACCACAGGCCCCGAACACAAACGCCAGACATTTTCCCTGCTAAATAATACTCAAAAGCCCAAGTTCTTGGTTCCAGTTTTCAGAAAGTTCTTGGCACTGTCATACCAGCATGACATGGCACTGGTACCAGCTTAACTCTCGTAGGCATCCTGCGCAATGCCGAATTTCAGGAGCCAGCCGGCCACTCTGGACCCCAGGCTACCTAACACAAACGCCAGCCATTTTCCCAGCAAAACAATACTCACCAGGTCAGGTTCTTCTACTCAGTTTGCAACAGCTACTTGTCACTGTCAAACCAGCCTGACTTGGCACTGGTGCCAGCTTCACTCTCGTAGACATCCTGCGCAATGCCGAAATTCAGGCGCCATACGACCACTCTGGACCACAGGCCCCTGAACACCAACACTGTCCCTTTTCCCTGCCAAACAAAAGTCACCAACCCAGGTTCTTGGTTTCAGTTTGCAGGAGGTACTTGGAATTGTCAAAACAGCCTGACTTTGCATAGGTGCCAGCTTGGCTCTCGTAGGCCTCCCGCGCATTGCCGAATTTCAGGAGCCATCCGGCACTTCCGGGCCACAGGGCCCCGCAACAAATCCGCCAACCCTTTTCCAGGTAAACAATACTCACCAGCCCAGGTTCTTCGTGCCAGTTTGCAGGGGGTACTTGGCACTGCCAAACCAGCCTGACTTGGAACTGGTGCCCGCTTTACTCTAATAGGCATCCTGGCAATGCCAAAATTCAGGAGCTATACGGCCACTCTGGACCACAGGCTACCTAACACAAACGCCAGCCATTTTCCCAGCAAAACAATACTCACAAGCCCAGGTCTTGGCGTCAGTTTGCAAGAGCTACTTGGAACTGTCAAACCAGCCTGACTTGGCGATGGTGCCAGCTTGGTTCGGGGAGGGACCCTGCGCAATGCCGAATTTAAGGAGCCAGTCGGCCACTCAAGGCCACAGCCCACTAAACCCAAATGCCGGCCATTTTCCCAGGTAAACAACACTCAAAAGCCCAGGTTCAAGTTCCAGTTTTCTGGAGGTTCTTGGAACTTTCAAACCAGCCTGACTTGGCACTGGTACCAGCTTGGCTCTGGGAGGCACGCCTCACAATGCCGAATTTCAGGAGCCATACGGCCATTCCGGGCCACAGGCCAGCGAACACAAACGACGGCCATTTTCCCCGGCAAAACAATACTCACCGTCCAAGGTTCTCGGTGTCGGTTTGCAGGATGTACATGGCACTGTCAAACCAGCCTGACTTGGCGCTGGTGCCAGCTTGGCCCTGGGAGGGACCCTGCGCAATTCCGAAATTCAGGAGACAGCCAGCCACACCTTGCAACAGCCCACCGAACATAAACGCCAGCCGTTTTCCCAGGTAAACAATACTCACCAGCCCAGGTTCTTGGTGCCAGTTTGCAGAAGTTACTTGCCACTGTCAAACCAGCCTGACTTGGCATGTTTGCCATCTTGGCTCTGGTAGGCATCCTGCGCAATGCCTAATATCAAGAGCCAGCGGGCCACTCTGGCTCAAAGGCACCCGATCAAAAATGCTGGCCCTTTTCCCAGGTAAACAATACTCACCAGCCCAGGTTCTTCGTGCCAGTTTGCAGGGGGTACTTGGCACTGCCAAACCAGCCTGACATGGCACTGGCGCCAACTTCACTGTCGCAGGCATCCTGCCCAATGCCGAATTTCGGGAGCCATACAGCCACTCTGGACCACAGTCCACCGAACACAAACGCCGTCCCTTTTCCCAGGTAATCAATACTCACCAGCCCAGGTTCATGGAGTCAGTTTGCAGGATGTACTTGCCATTGTCAAAGCAACCTGACTTGGTGCTGGTGCCAGCTTGGATCTGGTTGGCATCCTGCACAATGCCAAATTTCAGGAGCCAGCTGGCCACTCTGGACCACAGGCCCCGAACACAAACGCCGGCCATTTTCCCAGCTAAACAATACTCAAAAGCCCAAGTTCTTGGTGCCAGTTTGCAGAAGGTTCTTGTCACTGTCATACCAGCCTGACTTGGCACTGGTGCCACCTTGAGTATGGGAGGCATCCTGCGCAGTGCCGAATTTCAGGAGCCAGCCAGCCACTCTGGACCCCAGGCCCCTGAACAAAAACGCTGACCCTTTTCCCAGGTAAACAATTCTCACCAGCCCAGGTTCTTAGTGCCAGTTTGCAGGGGGTACATGGCACTGCCAAACCAGCCTGACTTGGCACTGGTGCCCGCTTCACTCTAATAGGCATCCTGCTCAATGCCAAAATTCAGGAGCCAGTCGGCCACTCTGGACCACAGGCTACCTAACACAAACGCCAGCCATTTTCCCAGGTAAACAATACTCACAAGCCCAGGTCGTGGTGTCAGTTTGCAAGAGCTACTTGGAACTGGCAAACCAGCCTGACTTGGCGATGGTGCCAGCTTGGCTCGGGGAGGGACCCTGCGCAATGCCGAATTTCAGGAGCCATACGGCCACTCAAGGCCACAGCCCACCAAACCTAAACGCCGGCCATTTTCCCTGCAAAACAATACTCACCAGCCCAGGTTCTTGGAGTCAGTTAGCAGGATGTACTTGCCTTTGTCAAACCAGCCTGACTTGGTGCTGGTGCCAGCTTGGCTCTGGTTGGCACCCTGCGCAATGCCGAATTTCAGGAGCCATACGGCCACTCCGGGCCACAGGCCTCCGAACACAAACGCCGCCCATTTTCCCAGCTAAACAATACTCAAAAGCCCAGGTTCTTGGTTTCAGTTTGCAGGAGGTACTTCGCACTGTCAAACCAGCCTGACTTGGCGCTGATGGCAGCTTGTGTATGGGAGGCATCCTGCGCAATGCCGAATTTCAGGAGCCAGCCAGCCACTCTGGACCCCAGGCCCCTGAAGAAAAACGCTGACCCTTTTCCCAGGTAAACAATACTCACCAGCCCAGGTTCCTAGTGTCAGTTTGCAGGAGGTACTTCGCACTGTCAAACCAGACTGACATGGTGTTGGTGGCAGCTTGTGTATGGGAGGCATCCTGCGCAATGCCGAATTTCCGGAGCCAGACTGCCACGCTGGCCCACAGGCCCCCAAACACAAACGCCACCCATTTTCCCAGGTAAACACAACTCACCAGCCCAGGATCTAGGGGTCAGTTTTCAAGAGCTGCTTGGAACTGTCAAACCAGCCTGACATGGCACTGGTGCCAGCTTGGCTCGTGGAGGGTCCATGCGCAATGCCGAAATTCAGGAGCCAGCCAGCCACTCCTGGCAACAGGCC
Source organism: Haemorhous mexicanus (assembly GCF_027477595.1). NCBI lineage: Eukaryota > Metazoa > Chordata > Aves > Passeriformes > Fringillidae > Haemorhous > Haemorhous mexicanus. The sequence continues at coordinate 97,485 of NC_082371.1, read as the reverse complement.
ACCAAACACAAACGCCGCCCATTTTCCCAGGTAAACACAACTCACCAGGCCAGGATCTAGGGGTCAGTTTGCAGGAGGTACTTGGCACTGCCAAAACAGCCTGAATTGGCATGGGTGCCAGCTTGGCTCTGGTAGGCATCCCGCGCATTGCCGAATTTCAGGAGCCAGCCGGCACTTCCAAGCCACAGGGCCCCGGAACAAATCCGCCAGCCCTTTTCCAGGTAAACAATACTCAGCAGCCCAGGTTCTTCGTGCCAGTTTGCAGGGGGTACTTGGCACTGCCAAACCAGCCTGACTTGGCACTGGTGCCAGCTTCACTCTCGTAGGCATCCTGCGCAATGCCGAAATTCAGGAGCCATACGGCCACTCCGGGCCGCAGGCTACCGAACACAAACGCCGGCCATTTTTCCAGTAAAACAATACTCACCAGCTCAGGTTCTTCGTCTCAGTTTGCAAGAGCTACTTGTCACTGTCAAACCAGCCTGACTTAGCGCTGGTGGCAGCTTGTGTATGGGAGGCATCCTGCGCAAGGCCGAATTTCAGGAGCCAGACTGCCACTCCGGGCCACAGGCCACCGAACACAAATGCTGGCCCTTTTCCCGGTAAACAATACTGACCAGCCCAGGTTCTTGGTGCCAGTTTGTAGAAGTTACTTGCCACTGTCAAACCAGCCTGACTTGGTGCTGGTGCCAGCTTGGCTCTGGTAGGCATCCTGCGCAATGCCGAATTTCAGGAGCCAGCCGGCCTCTCTGGGCCACGGGCGTTCGAACACCAACGCCGGTCCTTTTCTCTGGGAAACACATTTCACGCCCCCTAATACCTGATGGCAGATTGTAGGTGCCACTTTGCTCTGTCAAACAAGACTAAGTTTCATGTTGTGCCAGCTTGGGTCTGGGAAACCACCTGTGCAATGTAGAATCTAAGGGCCAGCCTGCCACTCTGAGCCACAGGCCCCCACAATCAAACACCAGCACTTTTCACTGCGAAACAAAACACACCCGCTCGCCATCCTGAAGGCAGATTGCAACAGCCACTTGGCACTGTCAAAGCAGTCCAAGTTGCAAGTGATGTCAGCCTGGGTCTGGGAGGAATCCTGTGCAATGCGGAATTTCAGGAGCCAGCCGGCCACTCTGGGCAACAGGCCTTCAAACACCAACGCCAGCCCTTTTCCCTGGGAAACAAAGCTCAACTGCCTGGCTACCTGATGGCAGATTGCAGGAGCCACCTGACACTGTCAAACCAGACTGAGTAGGCACCGGTTCTAGCTTGGGTCTGAGATGCAATGCAGAATTTCAGGAGCCAGCCGGCCACTCTGGGCAACAAGTCCCCAAGCACCAACCAGCCAACCCTTTTCACCGGGAAACAAAACTCACCCACCTGCATTCCTGATGGCAGATTGCAGGAGCCACTTCGCAATGTCAAACCAGCCCAAGCTGGCACAGGTGCTAACATGGGTCTGCGAAACATCTTGCGCAATGCGGAATTTCAGGAGCCAGCCAGCCAGGCTGGGCAACAGGCCTTCAAACACCAACGCCAGCCCTTTTCCCTGGGAAAGAAAACTCACCTGCCCGCATTCCTGATGGCAGATTGCAGGAGCCACTTGACACTGTGAAACCAGCCAGAGTTGCAAGCGATGCCAGCTTGAGTCTGGCAGGCATCCTGCGCAATACGGAATTTCCGGAGCTGGACGGCCACTCCGGGCCAAAGTCCCCCAAGCACCAAAGCTGGGCCTCTACCCTGGGAAAGAATACTCAGCTGCCCAGGTTTCTAATGGCAGATTGCAAGAGCCACCTGGCACTGACCAAACAGCGCAAGTTGCAAGTGGTGCCAACTTGCATCTGGGAGGCATCCTGTGCAATGCAGAATTTTAGAAGCCAAGGGGCCACTCCTTGCCGCAGGCCCTTTGACACAAACGCCGCCCATTTTCCATGGGAAACAAGACTCACCCTCCTGGATTCCATATGGCAGATATTAGGAGCCACTTGGCGCTGTCAAACCAGCCAGAGTTGTCGCTGGTGCCACCTTGGGTCTGGGAGGTATCCTGCGCAATGCGGAATTTCAGGAGCCAGTCCTACACTCTGGGCCACAGGCCACCGAAATAAAAACCCTGGCCATTATTCAGGGAAACAAAACACACCCGCCTTCATTCCTGATGGCTGATTGCAGGAGCCATTTGGCACCGTCAAAACAGCCAGAGTTGCAAATGGTGCCAGCTTGAGTCTGGCAGGCATCCTGCGCAATGCGGAATTTCAGGATCCAGACAGCCACTCAGGGCTACAGGCTGTCGAACACAAACTCCAGCCCTTTTCCTTGGGAGACAAAACTCTCCCGCCCAAATTCCTGATGGCATATTGCCGGAGCCACTTGGAACTGTTAACAGGACCGAGTTGCAAGTGGTGCCAGCTTGGGTCTGCGACACATCCTGCGCCATGCTGAATTTCAGGAGCCAGCTATCTGCTCTGGGCCACAGGGGAGCACCTGGCACTGTCAAACCAGCCTGAATTGGCACTCTTGCCAGCTTGGGTCTGGGAGGCATCTAGGGCAATGCAGAATTTCAGGAGCCAGGCGGCCACTCCAGGCTTAATGAATAGTCTAGAGCAAGAGTGTCCACGGTAGAGTGATGAAAAGCGTCTTAACTTCTGGTATAGTTTGTGTTGGTAATATGTATAGAAATGAAAGGTTTCAGATGTTTTTTCGCTTTCAAATGTAACCATTTTCTGAAATAGTTATGAGTTAGGTGTTCCACCCCCCCCCCCCCCCCCCAATATACTTCTCTCTGAAATGTTACTCAGGGATTACACACAAAAGCTCACCCTGTAAAATATGTTGCAGATACTCTGCAGGAAGTGCCACTTAGCAGCTAGAGATGATAATGTGGGTTAAATGGCATTCCTTCTGCAGTGATGGAAACTCTGTCTATGCAGACATACTCAACAAAGCTTATGAATTCTTAGCTTCTGTCCTAAAGTTAATGTGCACTTTAATACTTCCCCAGATGTTGAATTCAAGCTCCTTCGATGCTCTGTGCTGGAGTCCCAAGAGAATTTCAGTGTGCTTTTTGTCATTTACTGCTGTCATTTCTTAGCTCTTGAAAATGAGGCTCCCTCATGACTGATGAAAGTTGTCTAGTTAAGAGTGGGTCAAAGCCATGGTCCTGCTCTAGAAAGAGATGAGAAGGTTTTTGCAGTCTTTGTCATCTCTACTGCTTGTGATTTCTCTACAAAACCAGTGGGAAGTTTTCTGGAGGCAGTCCAGAAGCTGGCAATATGGACAGCTTCGAACTGAACACTTGCTGCAGTGCTACCATGGTGATAGCAGAAATGACTTACAAAATTTAAAAGGGCAAAAAAAGCAGTTGGAAGGAAAAGAACTTTAACCATTATTCTGTTCTTCTAATATATCCTTCTTTAAATTATCACCGGCCGGGGGTTTATATACAAGTCACGAACAGGATCGGACTGCTGTAGAACGTGCCTAGAACCGTTTTATTTTTTCACCATCAGTCTCATGACATGGTTATGACAATGGGAAGATGCCAGCAGCTCACATCCCAGGCAGCAGACAAAGAACTTAATGTTACAACTTACTTTATAGCTTTTTTGACCAATCACACAAAGCAGAAGCATATTGACAGTGGTTCCATCCAACCGCTATAAGCACACCTACCTTTGGTTAAAACAATGCTTGCTTATTTCCAATACAATGCCTGCTTGTAAGCCTTAAAACACAAGGCACAGAGCTCCATTATTAAGCTTCAAACTTCCTAATATCTTGCTAGACAAACTTTTCTGCAGCTTAGGAAGTTATCCTAGACAAGCGTTAATAAACAGACCATTGTTCTATTCGTCCTTGCTTTTCTACTTTTTAAATAACATTTCTGCTGACCAATCTCATGGCTACTGCTTAGCTCTAATCACAGTTCTGTCGTCTCTGAGGCCTGCCTTTTGCAGCTTTCCCAAAACCCCCTGATTTTGTGGATTCCCACATCAATCATCATTTTCATGCAGTTTCACGGCTTGCGTTGGTATCCCGCAAAAGGAATCTGAGACAGAGGAAGCTTTTTCATGGAGTAGATGTGACAAACGCAGGCCAAGTTGCTTTTTTTGAAATCAAATATGAGTTATGCTTGAGCTACCCTTTGCCTAAGGTGCTTAGCTTCCACTAAGAATTTCACTCACGATTGGGCAAATTTTACTGTCATGATTGAGTAAATTTTATTCATGACTGAGTAAATTTTACTGTCACTAAGAATTTTACCATCATGATTGGCATTTAAACTTTTCAAGGAGAGCTCTGAATTGCAACGTTTGTGTAAAAATAGTATTTTATCTCCTGTATTTGTGTGAAGAAGGTAAGCCTTTTGCTGTCACCAGTGTTGCTTAACCTTTGTCACACCTCATGCCATATCCCTCTCCATATCCATATTGTGCTGAAGGGTTATTAATCTACTTTAGAATTGGCACGTGGAATAAGACTACTTTTTCTTTTTGAAAGCCAATGTCATTTGACCTACTTACAGCAAATAATTCATTAATTGTAAATCCCCAGCTAGCATCATTTACGCATATTCTAACCTTCTAAACAAGTAAGAAAAGCACACTCCAATACTTTACTTTTTTAAGCACACAAAATGCTTCCCTCCTTTGCATTTGGCAACTCTAAAATGAACCACATGTCTGCAGTATTTTAACGTGCGCCATATTTAACCAAGGAATTCAAAACAAATAACAGCAGTCCCTTCAATTGGGAAATCTTTTTCAATTGGTTTTCAAGATACAAAGCATACCAATACTGTATGCATTGTCTGCAGATTTAATAGTCGTAAAAGCAAACCATATGCTTCTGTTCAGATAGCAGGGTTTTCCACAGTTTTCCACAATTGTTCTTGGCACAGTTTTCTACTTGCGTGACTGTTAGGACACTCGAAGATACTTCTAAGGAACTGTAGTAAGCAGAAAAGGAGGGGAGGTTTGCGCCTTATTTCTGGCTTCCTTTCCTTTTTTTTGGTTTTCTTCCTCTTGCTCTTTTTCATATCACCTTTCTAGATACTGTGATTTAGATTTGCAGTTTACTAAGCTGTGTTTTCAGTCCGGAATTCTTGTAAATTCTGAAAGGAACCCAACCTGTAAATATGCAACTTTTGATGATTTGCTAGCTACGTATAAAATCTTCCTGCTGCTTTAAAATGCTTTTCATTTGATATGCATTTTTATCACCATTCAAATTAAAAGAGAACAGTTCCTCTATTCACTGCTGTTGTACTGGATTCAGTTCAATGTGCGCTAACGGTGCAAAAAAAAGTCCTGCCGGAAGAAAGGATTTGCATACAAATTGACCAAGACACGTGCTACAAGGCTCTTGTAAAGGTTCAAAGTTTCTCTGCCTTTCTGGCAGTCTGTCTTCACAGCAAGACTTGATGAGGTATTTTGCTAGCGTTTCTTTGACAGAAAGCAATAACAAAGCAAGCAAAATGGAGCAGCAAAAGAAGATAGCAGCAAATGGTACATGAGCCCCTCTGTTTTTTAACATTGTCAAAACAATTTTTTTCTCGCCATGTTACAGAAAATACCTTAGTAGAGCTAAAGACTAGAAAAATGCAACTCTGTTCTGGATTCGTTAAAACAAAAGCTATCTGTGGACAGAAATGCCCAGCGTGATGCTGGGAACTCCTAGCTGGTCTCAGGAACCTGTTTGGAGAACAGCATTTTCAGTGGGCTTTACTTGTGTGTCTGTAAGCTGGGGAGTTGATGTGCGGCCTTGAGCTCTGAGAGTGCCATGGGCACAGAGACCCATCGTGTGGCTCTGTGACCGGCCACAGCACACTGAGGCATGATGGATTACGCCCAGGGTTCATGTGGTAGAAAGGTTTTCTGCCTTCGTGAAGGACGACACTTCCATTTTCTTGCATAGAGCCATTCTGTATGTTACAATTGTACCTTGAATTAATCAAGTGCTATTTTTGCACAATGGCCAGTGAGCTTGGATTCTTAAGCTTCTCATGTTTGATCTCTTTCCTGTTTCAGTAAGTAGCAAAACTTCCAAGGACTGCAATGACAAGAAGATGAAACTGCTACTGTATTTCAAATGTTTACGTAATAAAATGGTGATTCTTGCACATTTGCAATGGTAATTTCAGGTACTGAAGCACCAGCTCTTCTCAGGGCAACTCTGAAATTGACTTGAGCTGTTTTCCATGTTTCTTAGCAGGTGAACTGAGACTTTTCTAGCTTTCAAGGCAATCTGTTTGACAGTATCCTCAAAAAGGCTCAGGCTTCTGGATGAAAAGGTGAAAAAGCTGGGGGAATGAGGGAAATTTCACTTCTGGTTTATATCATAGATTCAGCCAGACGATAACAATCATGAGTTTAATGAGGTAGCAGTGTAGTCTTTCACTATCACAGATCCCCAAAGGCTTGAAACTATCCAGCAGCTTCTTCCTTGCAACAAGTGCCACAGCCTGGCCTGGCCGTCACTTTCTCCTTGCAGCCTACAAACTCTGCCAAATGTACCGGTGATTCTCACTTTCCTTCTCTGCTACATGGACAAGCACATCCTCTCTGTGTCACCGAGTCCGTAGTGAAACCAAGCAGCGGTTCACCTTCAAACAGCTCAGTGTGCCAAGACAGAAAGCTTTCATTGACCTGTCCCCTTGCCTTTTCCTTGCAGCCTTTTCTTTTCAGAGCACGCACCGAGGCATTACACTTTGCTTCTCAGCTGAGTGCATTGTCATATTGCTGGAGTCCCACGCATCCATCTCCTTCTCGCACAAAGTGCTTCTGTTGAAACATGTTGATGTGATGTGCTTTCCTGCTCAGCTATTCACACCGTCACATTCTGTGACCTGCTTGCAGTCTGAATCTAAATGGAGAAGTTTCTGGCTACATCTCTCACACACAGAGATGTGCCAGGATGAAAAGCTTGCTTGGACCTTGCCACTTACGTTTGGAAACATCCATTCACTCCACAATCAAGAGACACCTTTCTTTGCTTCACATCCTGCAAACTTCACACACACACAGACACAGACAGACACACACACACGCACACACACACGAGAGAGCTATGCACTTTCTTTCTTTCTTAGCTGCACTCACCTATTTCTCACCTTGACCTCGCTACCACTTTTCTCTTGGCCTTGCTGTGCATGGACATGTCTTGTTGATACCCATTATGTTGTCTATCTCTCCCCTACATTGTCTTGCTTTTCCTACCCAACCTTTCATTTCCTTGTCATTGCTAACCATTCCTTTCCTTTCCTTTGCCTTCCTGACCCATGCATGTCCATCCCTTGCTCCTCATACCAACCCAGTGTAAGACTTGCTCACCTATCCTTCTTTTTCTTCCCATATGTCCAGCTCCAATCTTTCATTTCCTTCTCTTTCTAGGACTCTTCTTGTCTTGCCTCCTTCTCTTTTGTTGCCTGGCAAAGCCACCACTTGTCTTGCCTTGCCCTTGAAGCCCTCCCTTGCCTTGCATTACCTTGCTCTCCAGTCCCCCACCTGGAATTCAACACCTCTCTTTTTGTGGAATTTCTTCCACTTGCCTTTCCCTGCCTGCTTCTCCAAGGATTCTCCAGGTTTCCACTGGCTTTTTTTCTCAAGGCCCCAGTGTTTCAGGAGCATGTGAGAGCAAGCCTGGAGGAGGTCATGTGTAAGCACACCTATCTGTCCTGACAGCTTTCTTCTGACATCTATCTTTCCATGTCTTGAATTTTGGACACAAAATTCTTCTTTCACCCTTGTGCTTCAGGACCAGAATGACAGTTCTTTTGCATGCAAAGGAAAGCAGGCAAGCCAAGTGTCTTAGGTGCAGATTAGAGATGGCCCATGCAAGACCAAGGCTGGACAGAGCAGTCTGTCCTGGCCGCTTCTGTGTACCAGCAACCTTTGAATGCACTTGCCACTTGCTTTGCTTTGGCAACCCAACAGTTTCCTTGCCTTGCCCTGCTGATTCTCTGTTGCTTTGCATTCCCTTGCACATGACCTGCCTACAGTTTTCCTACTTTGGAAAGGGCTTTGCCTTCCTTGCCCTTCCTGTTACCATTACTTCCTATGCCCAGCCTTGCCTCTAACTTCTGGAACTTCTCTCACCTACCACTCCATTTGCTTTGCCCTCACGGATTCAGCCTTGCCAACCTCTCCCTTGAGTTGCCTACACTTTCTTTGCATTGCCTTACCCGCGTGGAAGGCAAGGCAAAGAGCGGTAGGCAAGGCAAAGCAAAGCCAGCAAGTTGTTATTTGTAGGGCTAGGCAAGGCAGACATAGGCAAGCAAGCAAAGCTAGGGAAGGGTAGGCTAGGAAAACTAGGCATGGTACTGGAGGCAAGGCCAAGCCAAGTGACTTGGAGTGCCTTTCCTTGCTTGGGAAGTAAAAGGTATTGTGGCAATGTTGGTAGGGCAGCTGATAAGGTATCGTGGGGAGGTATAGTCCAGCAAGACATTTCTGTCCTGGCCCCTTTCTGTTTAGGAGCCATTGTTGGACAGAGTCAGTACTGGACGTGGTATGCAACTTTTGCTTGGTAAGTTCCTGAAAGAGAACAGCAATGCTTTCTCATAGGAAGGAAAGAACTTAGCCCCAGTGTTGGAGGTGCAGATAAGGTGCAGATAGGAAGCTGTGTCGTGCAGCTTAAGGGTGGCAGCAACCTTCTCTCCTGGCATATTTGGTTTGGAAGCACTGAGTCAATTTGTATAATCACGGAGTCCGTATTCATCTTTCTCCTTTCTGAAAGAATCCATTTGGCATGTGTTTTCCACTTCCTTGAGGCAGCCTTCTTGCAAGTCTGCCAGCACATTTCTTTTGGACAAGGTAAACAGCTGCACTGGGTCTTGGTGTGCAGCGTACCTAGTGCCCCGCACAGGTAATGTCCAATAACAATGTTCTGACACGTTTGTATAGGATCAGGCCCTGGATGGTTTGGATTTTGGAGGAGGGGATGCACTTTGGGTGGTCTCAGTGAATTGAAAGGCTTTTCCCAATAGGCAGTTCTCTGGGTTAGAGGTTTTGGACTGCCAGTGGGAATGAAGAGGCCAGGCCTCTGCAGGACATGTTTTTGTCCCTTGTAACTTTAGTGTGTGAGCAGTCCCTGGTGCCGTCCCATTTGGATCCTGACTGTGGGATTAAAGGCTTACCGTGGTACCACGAGCTGAGAAGGAAAAGTGGCAATGGCAGGGGTTGTGTGTGTGTGTGTAGTTTGATGGGTGCAATTGAAATCATAGGCAGCAAAGAGCTTTCTTCTCCAACAGTTTTGCCAGCTCTGATTTTGGCCGAGGTTTTCAAGTTTGTTACCGGACTCTACGAGAGTGAAAAAGTTTGTTAGGGCAGAAGAGCTGGTGTTGGCCTTTGAGCGTGGTGCAAAGAAGAGTATCCACGCGGAAGGGGAAGATTGGTGAAATCTTTTTGTCCTGACACAGTTGATTGAGAGCAGGGACGTTTCTGACTTGGCTGTGTCCTGGGGGTGGTTTCGATCCGGGCTCGGTGCTTGTCCTTGTTTTGTGAGTCGACAACGCCATGGTGTGGTTATTTAGATGAGGGCTGACAGTGCCCAGGAAAAAGACAAGCGCTTTTCTAGCCCAGCCCCGTTCCTGTGGGAGCAGTGTGGGGGCAAGAGCTCCGCTGCGGATCCTGGCTCTTGGGCACGGACAGAACATGATCCTGCATGTAGCAGAGAAGGAAGAGGAATCATTTCATTGTTGGCTGCACAGTTTATAAGCTTCAAAATAAAGGGCAATTGCAGCAGGGCCTCTTCCTTTTCGAGCATTTTCTGGGCCATCACCTGCTCAACATGTAACTCGCACCCACTGAACTGCATCCAGCTCCCTGGAGATATGCACTTTCCCTCAAGATCTATGTACCATCTTGCACTCTAACTCTTGAAGATCCCAAACCGCTCCAAAATGTCCAGCGGCTGCTCTCAAAGAAAAAGTCCTACAACAAAAAGGCAGTGCTGGCCATAACAGTCCCTTTGCAGTCTGTCAACTAAACGAAAAACGCTACTGATTCGCACATTCCTTCTCAACAATAGATAGATAGATAGATAGATAGATAGATAGATAGATAGATAGATAGATAGATATAGCATCAGCACATTCTCTCAAAGTGGCAGGGACTATGGTTACAGCCAAGCATTTTCAGCTGCACTTCTGACTGACAGATGTGCCAGGACAGAAGGCATTTGCCAACCTACCCTCTTTCCTGTGCAAACTGACATTGGCAGTGCAAATATTTTCACATTCTTTCATTGTGTCCAACCGTGTCCAAGCAGCTAGAGGTCATGCAGGTGGAAGTGTCAAGACAGAAGATGTTCTCAAAGTTCCTCCTTTTCTAAACAGCTTTTAAACTGTGCGCAATGCTCTCTATCTTCTTTCCCAGATAGACCTGCTGTCCCTTTTTCATTCTCACATCTTTGTTGCAAGCGTCTGACAGCTGTATGTATAGAAAAAGGCTCCAGAAATAAAAGCGAGCCTTGGGCTGCACCTTCCGCCTGCCCCACATAAGCCACATCAAACTCACCAGTGCACTCTGTCCTTCCCTTCTCCGCTGCATCTACCATTGTGTTCTCTGGATCTCGGAACCTAAAGGTAGGCACAGTTGTTTCCACAAAAGGGTTGGAAGAAGCATAGGTAGCAGCACAAGTAGCTCTCACTGAACTTTAATCCTTACCACTGCTACCATGAGTTTGGTTGGTAGGCCAGTAACAACCACACTCCTTTTACAGCCGGTATGCTGCAGCAACCAGCCCAGTGCTCTGTGGCTTCGTTCTTCGACTCTTGTAACCAGTCCTGCTTTTACTCTCATGGAAGGGAATAGACATCAGATCATTGTGGCAGCAGCGATGGGCTCTAGCGCACTGCTTCTGCCAAAAGACGCTCAGGTCAGGCACTTACATTCTCAGCACTACGTATTCTGCTTCTCTTGTCATCCAAATCCTACCAGAAAGCATTTCACAGAGAGAAAATGTGCCAGGACAACAAGCTTGGCTGGAGTGTACCCCTGAAACTGGTGGAAATTTGGATTTGCACCACATTCAAGGGGCAGTCTTCTTTCCTGTGCAACCTACAAACCACTGTCAGATCGCAGTGCTCTCTGCCCGCTCCTTCTTACCTTGAAGTACCGATGCGCACATTACAGCCTCGCAAGGACAAAAGATCCAGAGAGATGTCACTGTGCATTCGTGCAGCACAGAGGCTGAAAAGTGGCAAGGCTGAATGCCTTCGCTGAGCTTCAGTTCTCTGCAGATCACAGAATGAAGTGGCAGAGTACCGGGATGTTGTGCGCAGTGCACCTCATTGCGGAAGTCGAGAAAGAGCTCGTTCACAGTCAGGTGAGAATACGCTTGTAGCCATAGAACTTTCTAATTCAATGGACAGTCGCCAGAGAGTATGTGTTCCTTTTCTGACCTGTCACATTTACTTCTTTCTACTGCAATGTAGATACTTTTGCCCAACAAGGTCTGAGTACATGTACACATATATGTCTCTATTATAATAGCTAAACTCTCAGCTTATTCTATTACAATCACATGGCTACATTACTATACTATAAAACCCTTCCTTATCTTATCTAATACACTTTCTTGCTTACTTAAGGCCTATTCTTACTTATAGCTATAGAAACATAAGTTGATGATTTCTCTGCTCAGTGTCTGTGTACCTTGCTTTCACATCAGCCTAGGCTTCTTCTAAGGCTGTAAATCAAACCCTCTTGAGTCTGTGAAGATTTCTATCTTTCCAATTCCCACACCTCTTCCAATTCTCTTAGGAAATTCCAACTGCAGTGTTTTCCAGTGTCTTCATAAGTGGGCTTTTTCTGGCTAGATCACGCGAACACTGCCTGTCTAAGGAAAAATCGAATAAAATCGAATGTCCCAGCTATGGAGCATGTAGATAAAGGTTTGTGTGTCATCAAGGAGATGTTGGTGCTCACACACTTGCAGTGAGGGCAGAGCAGTGTTATAGGGAGGGCGGTGGCTTGTAGACAGAGATGATACACATTCCAAAGGTCCTTGTGACAAACAGCCTGTTTTATTTTTCAGAGCTTACTTTTATAGGCAGTTGAAAACTCCCGGCTCTAGACAGCTCCTTTGGTCTGATCCTTACACAGCCCAACTCCTAATGAGATACCTGCACCCCAGGCTGGAGGCTGATAGGTCCCTGCAGGTCCCGGGCTATCAAGCCAGGGACTTCCATGGCAAGGAGCGGAGTCTGGAAACACTGATGCAGAGCAATGTAACAGCAACCCTCAACCAAAACCAAGAAGAAAAAGTATTCCTCAGTCAAATGTTTGGACAGTAAGGCAGAGACACCTAAAGAAAGGAAAATCTCCTGCAGTTGGGATTATGTAAAGAGTGGCCTCTTATTAGATTATTAGTCTTTATAGGGGCAATTCATTCCCTTTTTGGAATAACTTTGCCTTTCCCACAAATTTATAGCTTCTTCGAGAGAAGGAAAAGGTATTGAAAGGGCACATTTCAATAGCACAGCAATTTCTTGCTTTACGTATTCATCTTTCCACGAATGAAACAAGTGTAGAATGGTTGAAGAGGGAAGACTTTGCATGGGTAGGGTGTTGTCTGGAAGCTGATACTGCAATGGGTTTGTTACTGGCATGAGAAGCATCTGTGTCATCGGAGACCTAATAGCAAACTAGTTGTCAACGATGGGTAACTTCAGCTGGATTAAAACCACAGGAGGGCAGATGTCTGAGTGAGGAAAGCAACCATTATTTTTAGAGTTAAGGTTATTATTAGACAAAGGGTAAAGATGCAAATGAAAAGTAGACATTTGCTACACTTCACGGTCTACTTTCATACAAGTCAGTCCTATAGAAGATAGAAATTCACTTCTGGGAACATTGCAGGATTTGAATGCAGAGTCACACTCATCTTTTGTTTCTTTGTTGTCTGCTTGGCATGGAACAGGCTGCTTTGAAGAGGGAAGTGCCTAACAGACATTTCACTTTACAAACACATATGCTTCCCTCCTCTTCTGAGACCTCAGCACAGAGCCCTTATTAGCATGGTAGTTTCCTTCCATTAGAAGGGAAACTCATCTAGCTAGGCTTCATCACCCGCTGCATCTTTTGGGGTAGTTCTTGGAAGAAAATAGATAGTAACTTTTCCACTCCACATGATTAATGTTTCATTCTCTTCCTGATGTAACTCAGGCAACAAGCTACCAATTCCCTACTGTTTCTATGAAAAGGCATGAAGCTAGTAACTAAATTCCCATCAATATAGTAAGGAATCAAAAACTTTTATGCCTACAAACATGCCCTTATGTTTTGAAAAGTATGGATTGTCAAGGTTGGAAGAAGATCTTTTCATAAAAAGGGAGAAAACCCAGAAGAATGCAGGGATTTTCAAGTATGAAAGGGAATAATGACATTAAATTGTCGGCAGAAAGAAATTGAAAGAGGAAGGAGGGAGGAGGAGGCATAAGCTGCCTTTGAGGCAGCTGACACAAGGACAGTCGGCCTCATGAGCAAACGAGAAAACCAAAAGAAACCTCACAGCAATCTCATCAAAACCTTAGTGGACAAATGTGCAAACCCATTTGTCCATTTATTATGTGTATAATAGATGGTCTTCATTCTGACAGAATTTTCAGGTAGCAAGCTAGTGTACGGCACCTGGAACCAATGGTGTATTGGAAATGGCCAACATGTAGAACACGCTTCATCCTGAACGCTACCATAGCAGAATCACAGAATCATAGAATGGCCGGGGTTGAAAAAGACCTTAAAGGCTATCTAGCTCCAACCCTCTGACATGGGCAAGAACACCTTTTACTTGCCCAAGTTGCTCGGAGCCCCATCCAGTCTGGCCTTGAACAGCAGGTATGGGTGTCCCTAACTTCTCTGGGCAAGCTGTGCCAGTGCCTCACCACCCTCACAGGGAAGAATTTCTTCCTAGTATCTAATTGAAACCTGCCCTCTTTCACTTTGAAGCCATTGCCCATTGTCCTGTCTCCATAGTTCCTAATGAAGAGTTCCTCTCCTGCTTCCCCTTCAGATACCGGAAGGTGCTGGTAGGTCTCCATGCAACCTTCTCTTCACCAGGGTAAACAGCCCTAATTCTCTCAGCCTGTGCGATGTGCTCAAGTCCTGAACACTGAACTTCAGTACTGAGCGATGATTTTTTGAATCCTTTGAAGGCATTTTCTTTTTCAGCCTCAAATTAGGCTGAAAAAGAATAGCTTTGACTAAATAGCTTTGACTTGTGGGTAATGCAACTGAGCAACAGAAATCACTGCCCTGCCTTGCCTTTTCTTCAGCTCCTTTCCATGGGAGTCTTGGTGAAAACATCATAGCTGGTGAGACAGTAGGCACACAATCATTCTGAAAGAGCTTTGCACAGTAAACATAGAGGAAGATTCAATATTGAAATGCAGATGATAGATGATGCCCAATGGACTGTGCTGGTGGAAATCCAATACTAGTCTCCTATTCTGAATCCAAATAATTCCTCCCAATCAGGCCCGACAGGATTGTTTGGCTTTGAATCTGAGCACATGGACAGTAGTGGATGGTCCACAGGTTGAAAACAGTGTAGATTCTTCTCCTTTTTTTCATTGATGGCTCAGAGACCAAAAAGGCAGCTACAAAATGGTAAATACATCCCTACAGATTCAAAAATTGTTCTTCCTAATTTGCATCTCCACCATAACAACAGATGGTTAGAACTAAAATACAGATGGGAATTTTATAGCTTCTCAGAAATGAAACAGGAACTGGCCAATGGGCCTTAGCAGTAGCTACAAGTTTTTCAGCACAAGGCATCTCAAAAGCATTTTAACCTTACAGTACTTTTCTGTCTTATGCTTTCATCTCAAGGATGCAGGGGAAAAAAAAAAAACAAAAACCCAAACCAAAAACCAAACCCCCGCCAAATAGATAATAAGCAAAACCAGTAACATATATAGAAACAGATCCCATGGTTTTTAACTTCCAAACTTGTCTTCTCAACACACTCTCTAAAATGGAATTGTTTCCCTATCTGCCTTGCAACATTTTGCAGCAAAAAACACTCTAAGGTCCTGCTGGGTGTTTTGTTCAAAAATCACTTCTTCTGGTTTTCTGTCCATAAGCGGAGTAACGTGGCTGCGCTGGCAGCTGGCCAAAGGAGGTAGGAAGAGTAATCATCATCCACAACACTGGGGCTAAAGAAATTTCCACAGAAAATTACCTACCCTATTACTTGTTCATGTGTTGGGTTGAACGTTCAGAATCTGTTTCCATTTTTCCCATTCATAGAATTCCAGCCCCTCAAACATCAGTCCTGCCAGAACAGCCCGCCATAGGGGGCTGTCACAGGGGATCTGCTAATGTCCACTGACCCTTACCAGTATAGTGCTTGTCACTGTTGTAGATCAAGAACTTCTGAATAGTTTGGATTCATGCTCTTTGAGGGGTTGAAAACAAGAAAAGAATGTCTAGACATTTCCATGATCAAATCCCCTGATGGAATAAAAATAGGAGCATAATAAATGTATTCATTGTTCTAAGAAGGGAGATGAAGGGTCCAAATGATTACTTGCATACTTCCTGTTCTAAGTCCCTTGTTATCTGGCAAATTGCCAAAGATTCCAGGCTTTCACCAAAATGCAAACCAGATTAAAATGTGAAGCCTTACAGTTTACTGGATATAAAACTTCATCATCCATTTTTAAATCTTTGAGATTGTTATGTACTTCCTATTAACACCCTGAGGTTTAAAGCTGTAATTCAGAGAGAGAAGAATGCTATTTTGAATTCATTCTATTAAATCATCTTGTCGGCACTCTCTCCTCTTGGTTTTCACTTCTGAAACTCTGTACGAAAGAATGCATTAATGCATAGAGCTCTGCATTAAATCTTTTCAACAGTTTCCCCTGTAATTCTTTCAAGGCAAACCTATAAAAATCCACAATTTCTTACCCCACCACTTCTAAAATTCTATTGAGAATCAAAAAAAAAACCCCATCGAACAACTAAATCTCTGCTCCAATTTGTATAAAAAAGGCAGTCCATTCACTGCTTTCTTAGCAGATTCTTTAGCTTGTATTAATATGGCAACCTTTTCTTGCTCTTCTAGATTAGAACCAAATTCTTACAGCATATAAGGAAACATAGGTTTACTGTATCTGATTCTTAGATACAGAAGTCCAGCAAGGAGTTCAGACCTCAAAAGAAGTGTCTGTACAATAAGATTCAGCACAATGTTGAGACATATTAGCTATTTTTCAAGAAAAGTGGTCAAACAGAAACTTTTTAAACTTCTCTACAAGCATGTGTGCCTGCTTCCAGAACCTGACCTTCGTTGCTGGAAACTAGCTGCAATGTTACTGTAAACAATGCTGTGAATGTAGGACATCATCATTCTTCTCTTCCATTGAAAATCTCAGGTGGAGTCGCGTCACTTCTCTTCAAAATTCTGTATTTCCTTGCAAACTGGTCAAATAAGGATAAATAAAGCGTTCTGTTCATTCGGTTTAAACCTAATGTTCAAAATGAAAAAAAAAAAATCCATTCAGATATGGTCTGCAATAATACAGTAGAAGAGAAGATGAACCAGACTGGCCTACAACAGAAAGAAGTGAAGCAGAATTTGGGAATTTGGAACAGCTTATGATGTAATTAAAAAAAAAATAAATAAATAAAATAGAACCTACCCAAATTCAATCAGTGATGCACAGACAGAGAAAAAGTACTAATTACTACTAATATATCTTTGGTTCTCAGACTAGAAGTTCAATGATCCTCTTGAATGCACGGAAGATTCTTGGAAAAGACAACAGCCTTCTTCTTCCCAACATATTCCTCAGAACTCCAGGAGACAAATCAGTTGAGCTGTGAGGATCTTTCTCTCTGTAAAACTCCCAGAGCATAGCCAATATTCTATTCCTTTAGGGATCCTCGCCTCCCTGGGGGAGTGCTGGATAGTCTACATCCCGGTACATCAGCCAGACACTCCACCTTATTTCCCATGGCTACTGCAGCAAGGACATCATCTACACTGGCTTTCTAGCCAAAATATATGCAAGGCACAACAAAGAACATAGCCAAAACCTTGAGCACAGCTTATGGGTTTTGAAAGAAAAATCTCAGGATGGCAATACTGGATCTTCTGATCCAAACCATCAGGAAACATTTCTTTAGAGGTGTTGGGAAAGATGAAAGTTTGACAAGAAAGTCTCACAGATATGTATGCTCGGCAGAAAGATTTTTCAATGTGGAGTCTGAAGAAGGAATAGAGTTGGAAGCAAGTTTTGATCTAGTAGAAAAGAATTGCTGAGCCAGTCTTACTGGATAACCAAGGAGGCAAAGGGTCCATTAGTTAGAGGGGGCTTTTATGACTTCGAGCAAAGGATAAACCCACCCAAACAAGAAGATGTTTTTACCAAGCAGGAAGATAGCACTGGAAACAAGCCTGCCAATGTGGCAACCAGAAAAAAGGTCTCAGAATTTTCCACTGCCGAGAAAACTGAAAAACAATTTTCATCTTAAACTGTAATGTACTGACTTTTAGCGATTGGAGAATAGTAACATGAAGATGGTAATTAGAGTAGTTATGATAGGCTATGGATAATAGTTAAGGGATAGATTGGTTCTACTCTATTAAGATGCTCAGCAAAGTATATAATGCATTGTAACCAAAACCAAAGGGTCTCCAGGCCTGCCTGCAGTTAGAGATGACAGCTGTGGGCACAGGCTCTGTTGCCCACCACCCTGGACTGCTGCAACGTCTTGGATGGAATAAACTGCATTTTGGAGAGCCGCCTGGACTCCCATATCCCTCATTTAGGCTCTTACATGGAAGTGAAAAACGCTTCTGTGTATCATACAAAAAAATAGCTATGTAATCTAGAGTTGCATGACCCAATATTTCTATTGAACTGGAACAATTTTTATCAATATTATTGATCCACTTCTTTTCAGTGCATTTGGTAAAAAACGTAAAGTATCCTCTAAAAGAAATTCTTGGATGCGAACTAAGTACTACGGATTAGTTAGGGTGTTGGTTTGGCAAGGCTTGGTTTTTGGTGGGGAGGGAAGAAGCCAGACACAGAAGTGATTTTTTGTGCAAAGCTCCTAGAAGCTTCCTCCATGCCTGGCAAAGTGAATCCCTGCTTGGCACTAAGAACAGACATGCTGCTGAGCCAATTACAGCAGCTGGTAGCGCCTTGGTGATATATTTAAGAAGGAAATCAAAACTGCAGCCAGTTAACTTTGAAGTTGGGAAATGTTTAGGTTGGCAGCTCTTCTGGTTTGAAAGCAAAAGCAGTGAGACACTCTGTTGCAGTGTGTGTTTCTTATTGTAATGCAGTTCTAGTAGTTCGTTTTATAATCCTTCCTATTTTGTGCTGTTATAACATATGTTATTATTAATGGATTGTTCCTTTCCCCCTGTATTGTTCATTTTTGCCCTAGCTGTCCGTCTCCTCAAAGACCTGCCCTTTTCTTCCCTGTTCCTTCTCCCATTGAACATCATCAATCCCTCCCCAAGCCTGCCCCTTTCTCTAGAAACTTCCCTCTCAATTTTGTACCCTTCGAAACCCCATTGGTTTCTTCAAGTTATTCTCCTCCCCTGTAGTCCCCTACTGGTTTAAACAGTGTATTTCCCGCCTTGTGTTCCACCCCCAGTTTCTCCCAGTTGGTTAAAGATTATATCCTCCCCTGGGACCTCCCCCCATTTAGAAGTTGATATATGCCGTTGAGTCAGTGTCTTTCTGTCCTTGACCCTCCAGGGAGTAAACTGAAAAACATGCAGAAGACCTCTCCCTGTTCCTTGTCCCTGCCCTCAGCGCAGTTCTATCCCCAAGGCAGTCCACCTGTGCCGTAGAGCAGCTGTGGCCTACAGCTGCAGCCCGGCTTCGACAGCTTTCTTGGGGCGGCCCACTATCGCTGTCGGTGTCAGGAGCTAGTCAGGCTCAAAAAATCGGGCACCGCAGCAAGACTCCAAGTCAGAAATGCAGTTTATTAGGAAAAGGGCAAAAACCCCAAATACATGCACGAATACAAAAGAAAAACCACTGACAGAGTCAGAATACAAGCTGACATCCTGCTAGTTAGGGTGGTGAAAGCAGTTTGGATGAAATGGTCTTGTTGAAGTGGTGATTCTGTAGAAACCATCTGGTAGCTCTTGTCCTCTGGAAAACCAGTGGCTAAGGGTGGCCGTTCCTCTGGCAATGCAGTGGGAAGACTGCTGGTTGTGTCCCAAAACCCAGATTATATCCAGGTGGGGATGCTTAGATCCTACCCCCTGGGCAGAGCATCTCCCAATGGGCTGATATCTTTCTGAGTCATGCTGTGGGTCCTTGATTACCCGTGAAACAGAAATGGCTCCTGGAGGGAGTTATCTCTGAGTCATGTGGCAAGACATTGATGGGCCCATTAACAGGAGAGAAGGAAAAAACGATGCCACCCCTGGTTTCCGCAGTTCTTGAGCGTGGGAATAGAATGCATTTTTATTTTATAAGCTAGGACAATACAGGATGCAGGCTTTTGCATTTGCAGGAAGTTTGTATGGATTTGAAAAGTATCCTCATAGCAGAGGCACGAAAGTATTCTCATACCCCTTTTAATCATCTTCCAATGAAGCAATTCTCCCAATAACCTAAGGCATGAATGACTCGCAAGTGAGTTGAAGAAACACGCCAAAGATAAGTAGTGTTCAACTGCAGAGAATTGTTTAGGGACATCATAGCCTAATAGTTTAAATCAGAAAGCATGGATGGACGGGTCTTTTTTCCTTAGTTGACTACAGAACCAGCGGTCCTTTGGGAGGGTCTTTGGATTTAGGATGACACTGGCAACTAAGAGCATGGCTACGTCAAAGGCACTACTTTTAGACCAGAACATTCAACTACTTAAAGGCAGATAGGAGACCAGCTGATTAGTGACACCTCTGACAGGAAGAGTCTGCAGCTTACCCCGTGGGAACAATAGTAGCGCATTTCAATTTTAGAAAACCATTCATTTAAGAAGACCGAGCATCAGAAAAAATAAAAGGTTGAGTAAAGACATCCTAGTGCTCTTCTTATCAGAAGCATGTTTCTCCATATGAGATTATTTAGGAAAGGGCAGTACGTTCATAAGGAAAGGTGTGCCAGTTACAAAACCTGCAGAACAAGGCAAGACAAACTTATACATTTTATTTGCTATTTTCATTTCAGCTGCTAAAAAATGATTTTTTTAAGACTGAATTTTATGAATTCTGCAAAGCTATCTTTTTGAATGTCTTCCTACCCATATTAAACACTTAGGGGACAAAGAGAGCAGCAGTGGAAGGAAACCTAGTCCATCTCCCCCTCCTTGTAGCTTTAGGCCAGTGAGTGATTAAAAGTTGGTCACTTAATTTGAGATAAATAGCTTTACCAAGAGACAATATTATCCAGCCTTGATCTTTCCATTTGTAGCTGATCCACTTTGTAGTCATGAATTCTTGACTCAGTTGGGGATAAACAATGGCATTACGGCCATGGATGTTAGCGTGCGCTGATGGGAAATGAAGTTTTCATCCTCCGGTCCTTGCTTCAGTAAATATTCCAAATTCATCAGAAAGAAAATTCGAAGACCAGGAATCCCCACTCAAATGACCTACTTCAAATAGTCTGCACGCATAAGAGACATCAAGCAGGTGCTCTCATCTGTTAGGGGAATACCCAGCCAGTACATTTTTGTCTAGTTAGGGGGCAATAATTTTGGAAATCATTGAATTTTTTGTATTGCAAGTGAATGGTCAACACATTTTATTACTGGATTAGGTAAAATCATGTCTTCTGCATCCTTTCAGAGAGGCAGCTTACCTGGATCTAAAGCTGCTCAGCTCCATGATAGGATGCTTTGTCTTCAAAGGGAACTCTAGTCTTTGTCCTTTTGGATTGCTTCCATAGCTTTTCACTCACTCTTCAGGTACCTGTTAAAATGTCCTCTTATCCCATGCAAATTTTTATGGGCATAGTCACTGAATTGGGAAGTATTCCATAAAGTCCACAGGCCTTGTTGAGATGGATCCACAGGTCTCAAGAGTGTTAGCAGATGTTATTCTGAGGCCACTCCTGATCATGTTTGGTGGATCATGGTGACTGAGGAAAGTGCCCAAAGACTGGATGAAAGCAAATGTCACCCATCATCACAAAAGTCAGCTAGGAGGACCAGGAAAGTACGAGTCAGCCAGCTTCATTTTTATCCCCAGGAAGTTGATGGAGTAGATGGAAAGCTTTCCAGTAGTGCCTAGAAAGCATTGCCAGGCACATGAAAGAGGACAAAATAATGTAGTCAGCATGGATTTACCAGGGGAAATTCGTGCTTGTCAAGCACTTTTTAAACTCCTCTGGTGAATGAACTTGGTAGATGAAGAGAATATCGCCTGCCTGGGCTTCAGGGAAGTTTTTGACATTTATCTACATGGCAGCACACATACATACGGGAAAGAATAGTGCAAAGAGCAGGGAACCAGTGTCTTTTCAATGACGCTCAGTGAAAAAACAAGAGGCAGTAGGCACACACTGAAATACAGGAGATTGCCTCTAAACACCAAGAAATTATTTTTTACTGTGATGGTGACTGAACCATGGCATAGAGTGTCCAGAAGGATGGTGGAGTCTGGATCATTGAAGACATTAAAAGTAGGCCCAGATGTAATCCTGGGCAACAGGCTCTAGGTATCCTGGTTGAAGCAGGGGGATGGGACTTGGTGAGCCCCACAGACCTTTTCTACCCTCATTCATTCTGTGCTAGTGAATTCTCTTAGAGATGCATTTCAAGGACTGGTATGACAAAGCTCTGTGCAGAGTGAGATCCAAATGGACGTGGGATTTAAGTTCCTGAAGTAGTGTTCAAGAAGAATGTAAAACTCCGGAATAACTGTCTCTTCCATAACTGAATCCCTTTCATGGGAAAATTCCCCAGCTCTAGAAAGATCCTCTGAGACGCACACTTAAGATGGACACTGGCTGAGAAAATTTCTCCCTATGTGTGTCTAAGACCAGTTAGGATCTTTACCAAAAGTGTTGTCAACGTAGTCACAGAAAGCATATTGTTAAGAAATGACAACTTACATCAGAATGGCAAATATTGGTCCACCAAATGTATTACTGTATGGGAATTATCTACTTGGATTCCAAATAGAAAAAAGGAGTTGGTCTTTATTTAACTATTTCATTGCAATATTCATAAGGGAAAAAAAAGATCTATGTCCTTAACTTTCTCAACTCTAGGAAAGATATAAAAAATTCCTTGTAAAAAGCATATCTTAATAATCGGTCTATGAAATAATTTTAGTTGGGGAAAAAAGTTCTAAAATTGTGTAGATAGTTGCAAAGAAGCCAAGAAAATAGGAAAGAAACAAAACCAGAGAAAAAGAGTCATCTTGAGTCTGTTAGCTAGTTCTAGAAGTAGTCTACTAGAAAAAGGAAACCCCAGTTGAATTTCATATGTGTTCATGCACTTGATTCAGTAACTGGTCAATGTAAAATACAATCCTTTCATACAACTTCCCCAGCAACAAAAACTCCAACAGGTTGACACCACCATCATGCCTGTCCCTGATGTATTTAAAAGAGAAATGATGATTTTCTTGAAAATCTATTTGCGTCAAAGTTGCAAGACATTGGAGGGATTCTCCACATTCTCCTTCCTCCATGCGGCTTGAAAGTATATTTGATAAAATATGCAACAAAGCATGTGATTTACAAGGTAGAGTAAAATGGATGACTTGGGAACTGATCTCTTTTGGATATGAAACTTCATATCCACTCTCTGGGAAGTTTCTAAAAGAAATGATGGAGCTGAGGCATGAATCTGCCTCTCCGAGTGCTAAGCAAACATAGACACTCCCCTTCACATGCCCCCCCTTCTGCACACACCTAGGCACCCACAGAGATCAGCATAGCAGATCGTGAACACCTTGGAAAAGACTGAAATGCTAAATGCCTCTCTTTGTGGGCAAAATAGCTGGTACACTATTTCAAATATCTGGTAGGAAAATTCTGTTGAATATCTACCTCATATTTAAAACACAGGTTTTCAATGAATTCTGTTCGTAGAATATTTTCCTTTCATTTGTTCCTTTAAAATTCCTTTCTTCTATGTCTAGGAATATTTTCTTCTAAAACTAGAAAAAATTAGATGATGTCTTTTCAGAAGAAAACATTGGTTTATACAATTTTAAACCACCATGCTATGGAAGAATTTATTTGTCCCTCACTAAGGTGGAATAAGTATTTTGATCATAGATCATTTACAGTGAAATACTTGACATTTTTAAGATGCTTTCAATCAAGTTTGATCCTCATTACTTATTCATTGTAAACAGTAATTTTTCAGTGCATGGAAAGCGTGTGTGGTACATCTACATGAGTTCAAACACCAATTCCAACTAATGGACAGGCTGAACTACAGTAAATAATGTCCTGAAGGATATTTTGCCGCCTTCTTTGGCACTTCTTGAAATCCTAATGATTGGGATGGTGTTGAAATACAGAGATTTTCTCTCAGAGAGTGTCCTATGTTGAAACCCATCCCATGTGTTTGATGTTGTAGTTCTTATCGCTTTTAAAATGTGATATCTTCTGCATAGTTTTCATGAAGCTTTCTGTTACGGTAGTGAAAATCACAGAGAAATGCAATTTTGTACAACTTTGAATTTACCCCAAGAGCTGAGAGAAAATTTGCTCCTATATTTCAATCTGAGTTTCTTCTATATTCAAGCTTTGTTTATCTACCATCAAGGGTCGCATTCAAAAATCAAGGGTCGCTCTTCAAAGCCCCATCCAAGCTGACCTTGAATGCTTTCAGGGATGGGACATCCACAACTTCTCTGGGCATCCTGTTCCAGCGTTCCAGCACCCCAACAGCAAAAAAATATCTTCCTTTCATCTAATCTAGCTCAGAAGTACTAAATCTAGGCATATAAACTTTGAGGAAAGGTTTGAAATTCTATTGATTTGAAACACATTTGATATGAATACTAACTTACAGATGACTGAAATATGTTGATGGCCATTTGAGATTGACACTTTTTGAAAAACTGCATGGAATTGAAAATTCAACCCAATAACATTAAAAACTTCTTGCCATTTTCTTTTTCCTCTGATATTCAAAATTGCATCTGTCAGATATCCGTGCTTCATGCAAATCTCTCAGATACTCTCAGACAAAAGATTTTCTTTCAGACTAAACTGCGGTTTAGGTAGAACACGAGTGCTTAGTGAAGGTTTTTCTGAGCATAGGGGGATTTGTGTGCACAAGAGGTTTTATCCAAATTGGAAAATTCATCCCAGCTGCGTTCTGTTCAACATTCCTACTGCATCAGGCCTGAAGATTCTGTGAAAAGTATCCTGTGGACCTTGAACATAGCTCATGTGAAAGAGATGAGAGGTGATGGAGAAGCTGAGGTACAGAATCAAGAGCATATGGCCCAGTAAAGGCACCAGAAAGTACTTTCTCATGTGGTCCATAGCCCGAACAATTGTTTAGCACCATTTGA
Source organism: Haemorhous mexicanus (assembly GCF_027477595.1). Lineage (NCBI taxonomy): Eukaryota > Metazoa > Chordata > Aves > Passeriformes > Fringillidae > Haemorhous > Haemorhous mexicanus. Next base: position 73,020 of record NC_082371.1, on the reverse strand, counting down.
AGGCTGTGCTGGACAAACAGGGCTGAAGCGAGTCTTCAAAAATAGATCAAAATCCATGGAAGCAAATGACCCTGGCCAGTCACCTTGCTGCTGATCATTCACCCTCCATACCAGCTGATCAGGCCTAAGAATGCTGCTGCAAAAGTGTTGTGAAAAAGGTAGGCACATTTTCACAGAGGCAGAGGAAAATCCCCTTGGATGATGATTCCAAGGGATAACTTGATGGAGCAAGTTAGGTACTCTTATCTACTGTGCAATATGGAAGTTGGTGAGTTCACCATCTGTAAGCATCACTTTGGAAAATAAATGTTTGATCCATAAACTGATATTTCCTGTATCCTGTCTACCTGCTTCATTTCAGCCAATGAATAGGCTACGTTCCATCAGCAAAGTGTTCATGATCATATGCTTCTTTAAACTGTGGTCATTCTTTCTTTTTTTCTAAATCAGACACTGTCTATTCCTAAGATTCAGATGTCCATGGGTAGGGGTGTTCACTGTTAAAAAATATCCTCCTTGTTATCTTTTTAATAAATTACTGACATGTAACATCAGTCTGAGAGCTGAAAGAAACCCCTTCATTTGCTGTTTGCCAAGTATCATCTATGTGATACAAATTCTACTTGATAAATCACACCCATCCATTGCCATCTAATACTACTAGTAATGCCTTCACAACCTTTTCTTCATCGTTAGGGATTTTGGAGAAGTGAAAGATTGGAACATAAGCAAGGGCATTTGTTCAAGATGCTCCAGAAAGAGCTGCGGTCCGTTCTCTACTTTGCAGCCTATGTTAGCAGGAAACTGCAAAAAAAAAAGAAAGATAACTAAGGAAGAGTGTTACTTTTACTCTAAATTTGGAAATGACAAGGTGCTCTTTTAAAAGATGGCATCTTCAGGGGAAAAGTCAGTTTAAAGAGGTTTCGAGACAGTTGCTTCTGGAAAAAAAAATCTTGAGGTATCCAAGGTCTTTAGCCATACCACTTGGAAGATTGATTCAAAACACAGTTTCTTCATCTAGGAAGAACAGAGGACCATAGATGCAGCCCATTTCAAAACGGAGTTCTTTATGTTTCAGGTTGGGATTTACTGGACATCGTTTCTTGTAAAGTCGAGGGACTGCAGTTAGCTCTCCAATAATTTCCTTCCCTGAAATTCATCTGCATTTGCTCCTTTCTCCAGCGTTCCCATTTCTTTGTGATGGTATACTCCATCTATGCATTAAAATATTCAACTAGAGTGTGTGTCCGATATTTTCTAGTTCAAATTGGCTGGAACGCAATGGATAGTTCCAGTTGCTTGTATACAGTAGTTTTATTTTGACAAGTTTTCTTTGAACAATGTTTAAGCAGCAGTAGCAAATCGGAAGTACAGCTTGCAGCAGGGAAAGACACTTCTGCTTGCTGAAGTTTCCTGTAGTCAGATAGATGCCAAAAGGCTTTTCATAGTACTACTACTGTCTTGTAGGAATACTTGATCTAATCCTACCTTTGATACAATTACTAGTGGGCTACTTTTCCACAAGGTGGAATCTTTTTCTTTTAAAAATATGTTTTTTGTAGGTTGGAAACATGAACTTGTGCACCAGTCAGGTGGAATGCACTCCTACTTCTTCATAAGTTTCACAACATTATTTAGAAAATATTGACTCTGTGTAACTTCAAAAGAAGAATTCTGGGCATCTTCATTCTATTGATGTAATTATTTTCTACCATGCTGTTCTTGTTTTCTATGGAACTCATTTTTACCAATAGAAATGTTTTTCCCTGACACCTATGGAAAATACCTATGTTTACTCAATATTGCAGCCTCACTACACTGTTAAGAATTATTTCAACATGGTCCCAAGCATATCCGACAGCTAGACAGCAGAGGTTAGCAACAGTGAGTGGGAAAAACTTCTGAACCATTTCAGTAGATTTCCCAGGAAGGGCTTGCTTTCTGCCCCTGCACATTTTCCCAGAGATATTTTCTGGTGAACAGTTGCATCAAAAGAGCATTTTTGCACAAACCTTGGGCCAAGCTCTGTCTCAGATTTACTAATGAATGCAAAGAGGGTGAAAGTGTTGCTTCAAAGCCCTCTGTGCGCTTTCTGTACTAAAAGGGAGGTGACCCCAGAAATAAGTTTTTGATCTCTCTTCAAAACACGAGGCATGTCACTGGCTCATTCATCTTTTTCTGCGACTCATAGCATCTAAAGACCAAGAAGCCCTCTTGCTTGCTAAAGTGTGTTCAGCAAAAAAAACCCTTGTCCTATTAGCAAATTTGAACACAGCTGCATTCGAGTCAATTCCAGTGCTGGCAGGGCAATACTCTAGCCCAGTAGTAACATGCCACTGTTAGAAGACTGTGTAAAAATCTTTGTGTACAAAGTAATCGGAGGGAAAAATAGAATTGGGAAGAACTGCACATTGTTCTGGAAAAAGCCTCCTGCCACAGTCTTACAGACGTCATTTTCTGGTATCATTTTTAAGAGTTGGAGTTTTTTAAAATTTTGTACAAGATAAAATCTTACTTGACCTTGAAGTTTCCCTACTAGAAGTACAGCCGTTTCTTACTAGAATAGAAGTAAGCCATTTGAATATGTACAAATGGCCTTTCAAAATACATATGCTATAGCACACTGTGAAAGGAATTAGCTATAAAAATAGACATTCAAAGGTTTAAAAATGTTTTGAATAAAGTAAGTCTAAGGTGATAGAAGAAGAAGAAAACAGCAGTTTTCTTCTTCTGCTGAAAAAACAACTCCCAGGACATTGTACTCTACAGGTGTATTATATCACTTTCTGAAAAACTGAGTAGGTTTGCTATTGCCAATGGTTTTCATTAGGAAGGAAGAGATTCCTTTGGAAAAAAAACTTCAAATTGACTTGACATTAATATTATGACACTTCACCAATCATGGAGAAAAATTCTCATCACTTGATATGGAAGTCATGGTGGTAATGGAGACAAGGATGTCTAAGCTGTGCCATCAGGAACATAAAAAAGCATTAGAATGCAGGTAAGACTGAGCTGAACTAGTCAGAAGAGACCGCAACCAAGACTTTTTCCTTTAAGAGTCTTCAGGATGAACAGCAGATCAAATTTCTTTCCTGTGAATAGACTTAACCTTTGAAATAACACTGTTTTCAAAAACCTGTTTCCAGTATATCTGGGAATGATACGCAGTTATTATTAATAGAAAAAAGAAAAGCACTTTTTTCCAAACTGTTGCGCACTTCTAAATGATCTACAATAAAAATAGTACTTTTTCACACTGGGAATGATGTTCATTACAAAAAAGCTGTGTAGCACGCTTGGTACTTTAGTGTCTTCATTAGCATAGTTTTTTTATTCATTGAACAAGTTTCACATTGCCTATTTGCCACCTTGAAATAAGGGCGTCTTTGTACTTATGCAGCATCCATGAAGAATTTCTTAGGTGTCTGTGGTATTGTTCACAAGGGTCCCAGGATGAGGGAAGAGACGAGAAAATTGACTCCATGTATCAGAAGGCTTGATTTATTATTTTATGATATATAATATATTTAAAATATACTAAAAGAATAGAAGAAAGGATTCCATCAGAAGGCTAAGCTAAGAATAGATAAGGAATGAATAACAAAGGCTTGTCTCTGATGGAGACAGTCTGGGCAGGTGAACTGTGATTGGCCATTAACTGGAAAAAACCAGATGAGACCAATCACAGATACACCTGGTGCATTCCACAGCAGCAGATAAGAATTGTTTACAGTTTGTTCCTGAGGCCTCTCAGCTTCTCAGGAGGGAAAAATCCTAAGGAAAGGATTTTTCATAGAACATGTCGGTGACAGGTGACATTTTATACTCGATCATAAACGGCAGGGTCTGCATTCTGCCATCTGTCTAGCTTTTCCGTTTGATGCAGGTTCTAAGAGGTCTTTTCAGAATTGATGACTACCTGCAAGAATGATGCTAAATGCATGCATTTTACTCCTTGGTTAATGCAAAACAGTTTTGCCTTTACAGCACAATAATAATAGGAAAATAATGATGGTGGATTCAATTCTTATAGTAATACAAAGAGGACTATTATCACCATTAGAAACCAAGCAAGTCATATTTATTGCACATGCAGTACAACCACTAATTCAAATTACCCTGTAAATTCAAAATGAATCTGTATCACAGGAGTGGATTGAATGTTTCTATTGCTATTTTGCTTAAAGCAGAAATTAATTCTTTTGACAGCCAACTCATAATTGCAACCGAACTTTCAACTACAGGTTTCAAACAGTGGAAACACGTCTGTTTATAAAACAATACAGTACAGTACACAAGACCAAATCAGGTCATAGACGTTCAAATGAAAGAAAAGATCAAAGGACAGATTAATTCATGTCTGCAAGCCCTCAAGAGCGTGCAGGTCAAAAGTCCCCAGAAAACTAGGCCAGTGGCACAAATTCTCGATGTTGACACCAGCAGAAAGCAGCTGCTATCTTGATAGGATGCAATCTTGCTTACATCAGCCTTCAGAGCAATTTTCTGTCCCCCTGCCCAATATGCCTTCTGCTCTATTCCTTGGCCTTCACGTTTGCATTTCTACAGAGTCCTGCAAACGGACTCAAAGTTCAGGTAACAGATTTCCAAGATTTAGAAATGTTGTGTTAAGTCTATTTATTTCGTATTTCATCCCGTCTAAGCATACTGTAACTTTCTGAAGTGAAATATGTTGATTATGTCACGTGTAGTTTACATGTTAGTTCTGCTTCGCATTAAAACATCACAGACCCCTGTGATGCATTACTGCAAAAATATACCGCTGAAAAGAGTGGTTATGCAAAGTTAGAAAGGCCAGAAAATCATGTAAACAACATAACAGTAGAGGCTGGAATTTCTGAATATAATATTGCACCATGTAAAGTCAAAATAGAAGATTGAAATGATTTTCATCTAATAATGAGTGTGGGGAAGAGAGAATCCAGGTAGGCTTTTTCTTTGAAACAGTCCCAGGAAATACATGGCCTTAACTTGGAAGCGTAGCATTAAATATTTTTATATAGCATGAGTTCTCATTACCTCATCATGTGATTTGTAGAGCTGAATTGGAAAGCAGGAATAAACAAAGAAAAATATTCAAGCTATAAAAATTGTGAATTAGGCTGACCTAATGCTTCAAAGTGACTGAAGCGGCATCCTGGTCCCCATAGGTTTTTCTGTTTACTTTAAGCTGCTTTCTTACCAGAGTATTGAGCCGAACTAGCTCAAAGAGGAATCAGATAAGTACCAGAGCTTTCAAACAAAAAAAAAAAAAAGCAAAATAATGATTTGTAAGTGCATTTGAAAATAGAAGTTTTTGTACTTTTCGTCGATACATGGCATTCTCTACAATGATATTGCCCAAACACTTTGGGTTTTGTTTTGGTTTTTATTTTTCCTCAATTCCAAATGTTACGCATTCTTTTTGGCCATTTTAGGAAACAGATTTTCTGATCCATGTGAAAGACGGACCGAAGTTCCCCTCATTTGCCTCACGACCGTCCCCAGGACAGACATCAGGACCCTGAGGACCCTGACTGGAATGCTGGCCTGCCGGTCAGAGAGGAATGCCAGAAATCCTGAGGCCCCTGAGCAGAATTCTGGCCTGCCAAGTGATTGTTGGCAGCTGTGTCTACAGTGACTGCTTCTAGCAGGGCATGTGAAAGGGCAACACGACCTATATGCTTGCACCTGCTTGACGACACCAGCCCAGGAATTTTCCAACCTCTTGGCCAAACGAACTTGCTGGGGCAACTGTGGTAGCCGCCCCATGGAAAATCCTTCATCTCTTCCACTACCACTTTAAGGGAAGGAGATTGAAGCCCCCCTCCCAAGGAATGAGGCTGAGACCTCCGTAATTCTGATCCAGGGGTGCTGGCCTGACTGAAGCAGGATGCCTGCTAAGTGTTGCCTGCAGATGTGTTCGCTGGACCTAGACTGGTTTCCCATAGAAACCAGTCCTGAAACAATACCTCCCACTCACTGCTGATATTGATATTGACTTATCCTGCTGAGAACATGGACTGTCAGTACCCATCTTCAATACCTTTGTCCCTCTCAGCAATTTCAATAGACTTGCTCTTTATTGTATCTGTTCCCCCTCAGCCATTTCTAGATCTGTTTCCCCCCTCAGCAATGGACTATAATAGAACCTTGAGTTAACCACGGCTTGGAGATCTCCCCTAGGAGAACTCCATCGGCTGGACTGCGAGGACTTCTCCATTTGGTAGTTATACTCCCTCTCTCTTTCTCCCCCTCTTTTCTATTCTTTTCCTCTCCCTAATTCCTTGAAGGCATTTGCTGTGGTCATTCTAGAAAGGTGCATTTGTTTTGAGTGATACTGCAATCCCCTTTCCGTGTTGTCTTTTGCACTCCGAGATCAGTTAAGAAAACATCATCCCCCCTTGGTATGAGCGGATCACGACAATATGTTCTTTCCAGCTGAAATTGGTTCTAGTCGATAGAAGCACACTGGTAGGCAAAAGTAGACTATAAAATATAACATTCAGAATGTATTTCCCTTATCTTCCCATTAAAGCAAGTGAAGAAAGCAGACAGATCTTCAGATAACATGCTATATGAATTGAAAGGAATCTTCTTTGAGGAAACTGTGAAACTCAAGTAATGAAATAGAGTTCTGACAGATGAAAGGGTCATATATGTTGTCAAATCTCTACTTTTCATATTGGAATGAAACAACATTTCTTGAAGTACAATCCTACAAAATGAAGGTGAATTTACAGAAGCAATTGAACTGGGTCTCCTTTAGAAACACAATGTTTTCTAATTAAACTGAGCATTCAGGAAGGCAACCTTGAAATCAAAAGGATTTAGAAACATACAAATACCAAGACTGGCAGTTCATTATCTTTCACAGTCTCTTTAAGATAGGATTTATTTTTAACTTCCACTTGTAGTAGGTCTGAAGACATTAGGAATGATGCAATATGAAAAAACCAAACCAAAACAACTTTCTCAAAAAGCTTTGAGAAACTAGAGAAATGATGACTTTTATGGGTTAGGTAGTCCTTTAAAATTTGTCTCAGGGGAAAGAGATAAAAAACTGACTGAGATCAAATGACTGTGGAGTATATTCCAAAACAGTAATGAAGAAGGTAAGGGGCAAGAGCCTGTTAGAAAAATACTATGCTGGCTTCATCTGTTGCAAGCATTCCAGAATGGTTGAAATTATGAATCACATCTTGTGGGATTAAAAAAAAAAAAAAAAAAAGGAAGAAGAAGAAAACATAAGGAAAAAATATTTTGAACATATTTTCTCATTCCAAGATGGTTTACCGGCTTTATTTCATTTTGTTCCTATGGCCGGTTCATAGCTTATGAAGTGTTTAGCAATAGAGAGTGCGAGTGTTCACACTAACCATAAAATTTGGATGGATCTCTTTTACTTGAGATTTGCAGCAGATTTGTTTTAGCACTCCACAATTCAGTCCCCAAAAGTGAGTAAGTGTGGCAGATTTAACCTAACCGCCAAGTCCACCAGAATGCCTAATTATCTTGAAAAATGCTTTGCTATATCTCATTATCTGGACATGTCTCTCTAGCTCCACTTTGAGCTTCTTGATCTTTCATCTACAGGATGAGATCCAATTTAGCTTAGCAAGGATGTAGCCTTTCCAAACCATATCTTTTACCTTCTGTATTCTTACATTTCTACTGCAGGGACCAGTTTGGAAGATCCTAGTTGTTTTATTTCTCAGATATGTTGCTGCATTAAAAAGCTCTTCTTTGAAGTTTTTTCCCTGCTCAAGTATAGGGTCAGTGCTGAAATGATTGTGATGCTAACTCCTTATGATACATTCTGCAGGCTTACAGAGTATGCAGCAAAGTTTTCTCTTCTTCTGAGGACATTCTACTCTTTTGATGAGAAATGCTGAAGGTCTGACTTCAGTTGCAAAGGTATCTGATTGGCAGATTGCAAAATTGTTAAGTCTAGTAACAGCAGGAAAAGCGTGCTCTTGCTCTGTTTGTAAATGTCGTGTCAGCTGCTGTTGGGATAAAAAGCATGAGCATAAGCAAAGATATCTGCATGGATAGGAAAGAAACAAGGAAGACATTTGTTGTGATTTCTGCACTAAGGAGCAAGAAGAAGCATGAAGCGCTAATTTCAGTGGCTAAGACAGTATCGTCCTTGGGCCAGTTCTCTTCAACATCTTTTGAACCACTTGGACTCGGCACTTGAAGGAATATTAAGCAAGTTTGCCAGAGACACTCCATAGGGAGGAGCTGTGAACTAACTCCCTTGAGGCCAGTGAGACACTGCAGAGAGATCTTGACAAATAAGAGAGATGGGCAATTATGGCTGGCCGGGATTCTATGCACAAATCACGAAAGGGGCGGGACTGCTGGGGAAGGCGTCCCAAGCTGTTGTATTTTCCAACATCAGTCTCATGACATGGTTATGACAGTGGGAAGACGCCAGCAGCTCACGTCTCCAGCAGCAGAAAAAGAACTTGATGTTACAACTTACTTGAAAAGCTTTTTGACCAATCCCACAAAGCAAAAGCATATTGACTGTAGCTCTCTCCAATCCCTATAAGCACATATAACTTTGGTTCAAAGAACGCTTGCTTCTTTTGAATAAAAGACCTGCTTGTAAGCCTTAAGATAGAATGCACAGAGCTCCATTATTAAGCTTAGAACTTCCTAACATCTGGCTAGATCTACTTTGCTGTAGCTTAGGGAGTTCTTCTGGTCAAGCGTTAATACACAGGCCAGTGTTCTTTTTGTCCTTACTTCTCTACTTCTTCTATCATTTTTCTGCTGACAAACCTTATGACTACTGCTTAGCTCCAAGCACAGTTCTGCTGTCTCTGAGGCCTGCCTTTTGCAGCTTTCCCAAAATCCTCTGTTTTCAAGGATTCCCACAGGCAATCTCCAAGCATATGGCATTGAACGAGAGCGAGCACTGAATTCAACACCTGGGACAGGGCAATCCTAGTGCGTGTGTGTATGGACTAGGGAGCCAGAGGCTGGAAAGAAGCACTGCAGAAAGGAAGCCAGGCTCCTTGCCAATGCAAGCTGAATGTGCATCAGCAGTGCCCTGGCAGCCAAGAGGTTTCAAGCCTGTCCTGGGGAGCATCTGGCACAGTATCGCCAGCTGGGCAAGGGAGGGCATTGTCCTGCTCTGCTGTGCTCTGCTCTGCTCTGCTCTGCTCTGGGGCGGCCTCACCCTTAAGGCTTGGGGGCAGTTTTGGGTGCCACAATGAAAAAAGACATGAAGGTATTAGAAAGTTCCCAAATGAGGTTTACAAGGACCGAGCTCGAGGAAATGGCATGCAACTGAGTCAGGGGAGGGTTAGGTTGGGTATCAGGAAAAAGTTTTTTAACCAGAGGATGGCTGGGCACTGGAAGAGTCTCTCCAGGGAGTGGTCACAGCATCACGCCTATCTTGAGTTCAAGAAGCTTTTGGACATTGCTCTCAGGCATCAGAAGTGATTCTTGGGGAAGGTCCCATGCAGGGCCAGAAGTTGGACTTGATGCTCCTGACGGGCCCCTTCCAATTCAACTGATTCTACGACTCTATGGTTCTGTCCTGGCCACTCAAGGTATATTGCTTGGTCTCATCAGATTTTGACCTGCTCTTGTTGGTCAGAATTTGTCACTACTGCCTAATGATATTTACCACAGAAGACTATTGATTGCACTGTCCTAGAGATGACTGCTGGGGATATTTCTCCTCAGAGATACCTTTAGCTCCCAGGCAGTTGCAGCCAGGCACTCGGAATTGGCAAATACGAAGTAGAAACTCAGTTTACCTCTAGTGGAAAAAGTTCAGGTCATGGTGAAGAGAAAGAGAGCGGGTTCTGCCAGAGAGTTAAATCCAGAGTTTATTCCTAGGTGACACAGTTCTGAATATTAGTACAGCTCCGACAGACCAGGACCACATGGCTTCAATGCCTTTTAAGCTCACCGGGAGGTGGGATAGAGAGGATAGGTAAGCTACCAAGCAGGTTGGAGGGGGAGAGTCTCAGGGGACAATGACACCTGGACAGGCCAACGACTCCCGGTTTGAAAAGCATCTTTTGAACTTCTGCCAGTCACATGATGCCCTTGCTGGAATGTGGAACTTGACAGCAATTAGGAAGAGGGCAGGGGGAAAGCAAGGAAGAAGTAGAGCTTCACACCACAACAGAAGACAAAGTTCCTTTCCTCAATTTTCTCAAGAAAGTTGAACATGCACCCTAGAATCCTAAAAAAGTCTTTTCCTTGAAACAACACTGTCTCCTGCCCAGTATTCTTTCCAGATCTTAAGGAGAAAGAAGGCAAAATGAGGGGATGTATTACAATGAAGCACTGTCAATTTTCCGACCTTTAGCAGGATATTTGTACTTCCACTATTCTTTTCTATAAAATCATGGTTTTGTAGAGCATGTCATTTTCTAGCAAGACACAGTTTTGCAACTGAGCCCATCAGTCTCTGTGAGACTACATTGTCAAAAACACAACACATATGAATAGGCAGTGGCAAGTGAGGGGAAAAAACAGTATGGGAAGCAGCTCCGTGATACTAAAGTAAGAAAAGAAGGAGGAGGAGGTGTTCCAGTTGACAGAGCAAAGAATCCCCCACAGTCCCTGGAGACATCCTAGTGAAGCAGGTTGTCTCCCAGCAGTCCCTAGAGAACCATGGAGGAACACATACCTACAGTGCAGCTGCTGGAGGGCTCCATGCCGCAGCAGGTGAAAGTGCCTTGAAGGAAGCTGCAGCTTGTGGAGGGAGGGCAAGAAAACCATCCTTGACCTCTTCTTTAGTGGAAGAGTATGTGCAAATGTTCAACAGCTGCTAACTCTAGCTTCTTTCCAGTTCTTGTCGTAAGTAAGTAGGACAATACAAGAATTAGAAGCCTAAACTGTTTTGCATGAGGCTCCCATTCTCTCTGCCACTCCCTTAAAATTTACTTTGAGATGAAATGAAACTCATGATCAAGTTCCTAAGGCTTGATGGTCAGGCTTCTCAGAAAACAGGGAGTGCAAAGAACTCTTGTCACTGTCATTTTTTTTCATAGAACTAAAAAAGTTAAATTACTGTTTTCTAAAAACTTCTGGAAATCAATTGGTAGAGGTAGTGAGAGTGAAGAGTATAATTAAGCTGGAAAGAGACTATCATGTAGCTACCTCATCTACATGTAAGTTTTTTACCAGGAACTCTAGAGTTTTAAACAGACTTAGGACACAATAGTTATCTCTGGGAATGTTTTAGTACATATAGAAAATTCAGCTTTAAATAGCTGATCTGTTTTACAGTTATGACTGATGTTTTAAATTTTATTTGAAAAGAAATATTTGTGATTCAGATAATTTCCAGTTCTAAAGCATTTCAGTTGTTGACAGTTTTTGCTCTCTCCTGAGGGCAGGAAAAGTATTTGAACCAATACTGAAAGAAACTAGATGGAAAAATTAGTTTTCCTCATTCTTTTCTGTCTATTCTAAGAGGCACAAGAGCAAAACCATTGCTATGAGTCTGAGTTGCCCTACCACTCATGGATGACAACCTTGTACTGACTGTTTGCACACATTTCTGATGCTGGTTGTTACCTGTTGTGCAGAAAGATCTGTAAACTATTTTCACGGAAAGACATTCCTGAATTGCTTCACTTATCTCTGAAGCAGAGAACTAAGCTGGCACTCTATTTCTGAGATCTTGCTGTGCTCGTCCACAAACCCATTTCCTTCAAATGCAATTTACTTTCAACCAAAGCACTTCATTACTTCATCAGGTAATCTCTTGTTCTTAATGTTTGGGGGATTGCTTTAAAACTGCAAGAACATATTCTAGTAAGAAGGTAGAACATCTGTCTTAAGTAGTAGACATCACTTGGCTTTGGTTCATGCACCATAACAACAGCAAGGAATGTCGTTTGCAATCAATAGATGGGTTGGGGAAACCGGCCACAAGTTTAGGAATCTTTCTCCAATTAATTTTGCTTTAATATTTGGCTCTTATAATTTCAAGGGTGTCCTTATTAAAACAATCAACTATTTATTACCAGTACCACAATGAAGCACAATCAGCAGTGCTTGTGCATCCTTCAACAATTCCAAGAAGAAGAATGGTCTGAACCCCCAGTGTAGCTCAGGGAGTCTGTCATCAAGCCAGAGTGCTCCAGGCATCTTCTCAGCCTGGAGAACAGCAGACTCTGAGCAAATGTTAGAGCAGTCCTCCATCTGCCCCCCGCCTACCAGGGGGAAGCAGATGAGCTACACAAGGGCATGGAGCGATAGGAAAAGTGTTGATGGCTTTAAAACCTGAAGAGTATATGTTTCCTTTGAGTATTGGGAAGAAATTCCTTGCCAGAGGCTGGTGAGACACTGGATCATGGTGTGGGTGACCCATTCCTGGAAGTGTTCAAGGCCAGCTTGAATAGGTCTTTGAGCTTAAGGCGGTCTAGTGGTAGGTGTCCCTGCCAATGACATGGTGGGTGAATTTAGGTGAACTTTTAAATCCCTTCCAATCCAAACCATTTTATTTTTCTGTGGTAATATTCATTCTGTGCAGTAGCAGTAATTAGCTGAAGATAGGAAAACACACTATTGATTCTGAGAAACTGCCATCCAGTTAAACTGTTTTGGTCTCACATAAAAGTTCCTTTTAGCATTATTATACGTAGGAAGAGTCTCGACACTTAAATATCATCCACACAAATATTTTATAAATTTTAAGGTTTCAGACATTTGGGAATTTCTTTCTCTTTTTTTTCTTTCTTTCTTTCTTTCTCTCTTTCTTTCTTTCTTTATTTCTTTCTTTCTTTCTTTCTTTCTTTCTTTCTTTCTTTCCTTCTTTTTTTTCTTTCTTCCTTTTTTCCTTTCTTCCTTCCTTACTTCTTTCCTTCCTTCCTTCCTTCCTTCCTTCCTTCCTTCCTTCCGCCACTTAGTTCCACCACTTCCTTCTGCCACCTCCTTCTGCCACTTCCTTCCTTCTGCCTCTTCCTTTCTCTACTTCCTTCCTTCCTTGCTTGCTTGCTTGCTTGCTTTCTTGCTTGCTTGCTTTTTTGCTTGCTTCCTTGCTGTCTTACCTCTTTTTTCTTTCTCTCTTTCTTTATCTCCTTCTTTCTTTATCTCTTTCTTTCTCTGTCTCTGTTTCTCTCTCTCTTTCTCTCTTTCTCTCTTTCTTTTCTTCCTCCCTACCCTTCCTCCCTCTCTCCGTCCCTCCCTTTATTGTGATTTCGATTTTTTAAAATATGAAGTAGTTTCAGTAATGTACTCTTACCTGAATATCATTTTGATTATTAGAAATGGATAAAGAAAAAAATTGTGTGAAGACAGAGCATTTAAAAAGGAGATTTAGAGTTAGCTATTCAAAATTCAAAAAGACAACACTGAAATAATGCAATGGATGATTTTAGGAGATTTTTTTTTATTTCTGTGATACCAATTATTATCTCAATTTTTTCACTTTCAAAAAATACATCTTGAAAATTGCTACTTTGAAAACCAGAAATATTTCCAAAACAAGGAAATGGATTGATCCAGATGAAAATATCATCTTCTCAATAGTCATCATCTAGTCCAAAGGATTCACCTCACAGAGTAAGCTTAATGGATATTTCTATTCTCACACAAACACAGAAGAATTTTTCAACTGACTAGAAAATTTGAAAAAAGAAAAGAACCTTTGGAAAAAATGATCAATAAAGAGCAGGAAAATATATACACCCACCCTTACGATTTATTGGTTAATAAATATTGCCTCTGGTTTGTGGGTGAGTACACTTCCATTCACACAGGCAGAGATAAACCTCCCCCCCTGCACACAGAAGAGTGATATTGGGTCTCAAAGAAGGGATTATCGTTTTCCTATTCAGAAGGCTTTGCTTCTCAAAGTCAAGGCGTATTCTTCTTGGATTCTACTATTGCCTGGATTTAAAACCAACAAAGTACTATGTCTGTGTCTAACTGCACGGGGTAGGAGGGGACGTGGCGAGGGGCGATTTGAAAAAAAATAGCAGCTTAAGAAAGAGGAGTACTTCTTGAATACTCTGCAAAAGCCAAATAAAAGGCCATAATCAGGGGAAGTTGGCTGGGCAGGCACAGTTTCTTCTCAGAGAAACTTTGGAAAAGCTTTTCGCTAATATGTAGGCGGCAAGAGACGCAGAAAACGGGCATACGCAGCTGTCTGAAGGAAGGTGCCGGTCCCCTGCGTCGTTCGGCAGAAGCTGCCCTCCAGGGAGCACCGCCATCGGCACAATGCTCTGTGCGCGAAAAAGCCGTTTCTTCGCCTCCGGGAGACGGAGAGCTCAACAGGACCTGAGACGCGAAGAGCGAAGCCCAAAAGCACCAGGATTGAGTAAGCAGAGCTCAAACGTTTAGCGGCCCAGAAATAAAAACTTTCTAGCAGTTTAGACTTTGAGTAACAATCGAAGGGAAAGAGCTCTTGGACTACATTCCCTTGCATCCTGCTAAAGTATAAGCATCATCCGTGGCTCATCTTACTTTTTGTTTTCTTCTCCGGTGCTGGCAAGAACTATACCTACTTCATGAAAATAGTCGAGGGAGGATTTACATTGCTGGCACAGTTTTTTACCAGAGAAAGCTTGGAAAAGCTATTCGATAAGATGTAGGTTTCAAGAGACGTAGAAGACAGGAATAGATAGCTCTCCGAAGGAAGGTGCTGTACCACGGCGTCTTTCGGCTGAAGCCGCTCTCCGGAGTGCAAGGCGACCGGCACAATGCTCTGTGCGCGAAAAAGCAGCCTCTTCGCCTCCGGCATCTGGAGAGCTCGGCAGATGCTGAGACGCCAAAAACGAAGCCGCACAGCACTGGGATTAAGTGCGCAGCTCTTAAACTCAGAGAAAACGATAACTAAGCACTTTCCAACACTTTAAACTTACAATACTATAAGTAGGGAAAAAGTTCTTGGGCAATTTTCTTTTGCATCCTTCTAAACCTTATGCAGCACACCGTCACGAATCTTTTTCTTTACTCCTCAGAGATTCTAAGAACTCGAGTACCTTCATGAAAACCATCGTGGGACGCTTGCTGTGCTTGCACAGTTTCTTTTTGAGAAAATGCGTGGAAAAATCTTTTCGCTAAGGTGTAGGCAGCAAGAGACGCAGAAGACCGGCATACGCAGCTGTCCGAAGGTAGGTGCCGGTCCCGGGCGGCTTTCGGCAGAAAGCTCTGTGCGCAAAAAAGCCGCTTCTTCGCCTCCGGCAGCCGGAGAGCTCGGCAGATGCTGAGACGCCAAGAACGAAGTAGGACAGCATGGAGATTGAGTGAACTGTTCTCAAACTGAGAGAAGACAAAAACAAACCAGTTTCCAACAGTTTAAATTTACATTATCATAAGTAGGGAGAAAGTTCTTGGACAACTTTCTTTTGCATCTTTCTAAACCTTATGCAGCACTCCCTGGCCTATCTATTTTCTTTTCTTCTCAGAGGTTCTAAGAACTCGAGTACCTTCATGAAAAACGTCTTGGGACGCTTGCTGTGCTGGCACAGTTTCTTTTTTGAGAAAATGTGACGAAAATCTTTTCGCTAAGGTGTAGGCGGCAAGAGACGCAGAAGACCGGCATACGCAGCTGTCCGAAGGTAGGTGCCGGTCCCCGGGCGTCTTTCGGCAGAAGCCGCTCTCCAGAGGGCACCGAGACCGGCAGAAAGCTCTGTGCGCAAAAAAGCCGCTTCTGCGCCTCCGGCAGCTGGAGAGCTCGCCAGATGCTGAGACGCCAAGAATGAAGATTCACAGCACGGAGATTAAGTGCGCAGCTCTCAAACTGAGAGAAAACAATAACTAAGCCCTTTCCAACAGTTTAAACTTACAATACTATAAGTAGGGGAAAATGTTCTTGGACAACTTTCTTTTGCATCCTTCTAAACCTTATGCAGCACTCCCTCGCCTATCTTTTCTTCTCGGCGATGGTAAGAACTCGAGTATCTTCATGAAAACCGTCGTGGGACGCTTGCTGTGCTGGCACAGTTTCTTTTTGAGAAAATGTGAGGAAAATTTTTTCTCTAAGGTGTAGGCGGCAAGAGACGCAAAAGACGGGCATACGCAGCTGTCCGAAGGTAGGTGCCAGTAGCCGGATTCTTTTAAAAGAAGCCGCTCTTCGGAGGGCCCTGTTACCTTCATAATGGGTTTTGCTGGACGAAGCAGCTTTTTCATTTCCGGGAATACCTAGAGAGCAACACTAGCTAAAGACGCGATTGGCACCATTATGGAGAGTTTTGCTCGTTCCAGCAGGAATAACTGCGTTCTTCCTTACGCTAGGTGGCGATGCTTATCAAGGTTTGGCTGCTTTTAATCATTTGGGGTGCTGGATGTTCAAACGACTTATCGTAACTTCTTCTATTTTAAGTCAGGTGCTCACTGACGTAGATCCTATTAGATATAGCACACTGCAAATAAGAGCTGTAATAGATTGATTGTTATTAGCACATGGGCACGAGTTTTAGGAATTTTATAAGGAATATGTTGCATGAATCTTTTGGACCATTCTGCAGCCATTCATACGAAACTCACACAAGTACAAGACAATATGAAGAAATTGACTGGGAACGAGTGGGGTTTGCATCAATGGTTTGAGGGATGGGAAAGAACTGGGTGGTTGAAAGATCTCGTAAATGGAGCTTTGTTTTTACCAGTAGTCATTATTTCATTGCTTTGTGTTATTCCATGCATCATGAAACTGGTGTGCCTCTTGCTAAAAATTACATTGGAAAAGATCTGGCTAGTGCAAGAAGAAGGGGCAATTGTGACAATGTATCTGAACCGCTTAGACTACGGGCTGCACCAGCCATCCAGCGTGGAACGGTTCTTCTCAGAATTTTCTCAGGGCCCTCTGAAATTCATCAAGACATAAGCCATGCTAAAGCAAGAGAGGAAAAGTTGAGAAACTAAATTCCAAGACCACAAGAACTCCAAAACGGGGGGGCGGGTGGGGAGGGGCAAAGTGCCTGGACTGTAAGGAAACACATCTTCTGAGAGGTGCACGCAGAATGCGTAGACAAGACAAAGGCACCAATAAGAATAGCGTGACTAGCGTGTGCAGAGAGTCAGAATGAGTAAGTGCATCATGTAAACCATAAACGGCTTCTGCTTAATCCTCTTGGTCCATTGTGCAGGAGTCCTGAATTTCCCATAAGTGATACTTACTAAAAGGGTTCTGATTTTAATGCTAGAGTTACTGTCTATACGATGATTCATGGGACTAGTTCTTTCAAATCCTTCCCTTGCTGACATCAGTCAGTTTCATCTTTTCCTGAATGTACTGCTGGCTATACATAAGTTATGAGTAGAAGGGAATGAGTTTTAGGGATATGTTGCAAGGAAATAGATTGGTAGCTCAGCTTCCATTTCCATTGTCTAAGAAGAACTCTGATTATTTTTGGCCCTTTCATAGACCTCTGACTGGATTAGCATTTGTCTTTGATTGACCCCATAAATTTTAGGCTACTAGGCTTGACCAAAGAATGGAAAGGGGAAAGTCACAGAGCTTAGGTAGTTCCCTTGTCAGCAATTTCTTAGGAGCAGGGAGATTTCTGTTCTCAAGTTTGTTACTTCAGCTAGCAGATTATGCTCTCGCCAAAAGGAGGTGAGAAGTGTTCTTCCTTTAATGGTCAAAAAATTATTCCTGCTATTTGTGACTCTTTTGTACTAGTGGAGTTTGTTCCAAAAAGTTGGATTAAATTGCATGCCTCTGCTCTTGGGGAAACCGAGTATTTAGCCAATAGCATGTAGTCTTTTATCAACCTGAGATTGTCTTAACGGACCGGAGGCTTAAAACACAGTAATTCCTGCTAGTTCCAATTCTACTGTTAGGCTCGACAAACTGAATGGTAAACCTGCATCAGCAGGGAGGGACATTTAATTGGTTTTTCTCCTTTCTAGAGAGAAGCTAATGAAACAGTTTACCAGAATCAGAGCAGGCTGTGTAACAAGAAGAGCGTCATGAAAAGCGGCCAATCCTATCCTCTTAGTATTGCTAGCTGTGATTGGACTTCAATGAAATGTGTCAACTCTGTGTTCCTGGGTATCACATCAGTAACAGGTACTTCACCTGCTGTACTTCTCTCCTAAAGCTAAGAACAGAATCCCAAAGAATCTTGATTCCAAGGTCCCAATTCACCCTGTGATGCTGACAGGTGAAAAAGGAGTACAAGGTGCACCAGAAAATGAACTTGAATGGCCTATCTAAATCAGCGGCCACTGATTTCCTGAAGGCTTAAACAGGTCAGTTGCCCCTATTTTTCTTGGGGTTCTTTTATTCTTTGGTCATGTTTTTCTTGGGATTCTTTGAATCCTTCCCCATGAGTTCAGCCTCTGGCTGGTGCACCCTGTAGTCTAAGTGGTTCAGATACATTGTCACAATTGCCCCTTCTTCTTGCACCAGCCAGACCCTTTCCACCGTATTTCTACCAAGAGGCACACCAGTTTCACGATGCATGGAATAACACAAAGCAATGAAATAATGACTACTAGTAAAAACAAAGCTCCATTAATGAGATCATTCAACCACCCAGGTCTTTCCCATCCCTCAAACCATTCATGCAAACCCCACTTGTTCCCAGTCAATTTCTTCATGTTATCTTGTCCCTGTGTGAGTTTCGTATGAATGGCTGCAGAATGGTCAAAAAGATTCCTACAACACATTCCTTCAAATTCCTTACACTCGTGCCCATGTGTAATCCTTACAATAAACCTATTACAGCTCTAATTTGCAGTTTGCGATGTCTAATAGTACCTACGTCATGAGCACCTGATTTAAAAAAGATGTTATGTTTAGCTGTTTGAACATCCAGCATCCTAAATGATTAAAAGCAGCCAAACCTTGATAAGCAGCGATACCTAGTGTAAGAACTGAAGCAGTTATTCCTGCTAGAACGAGCAAAACTCTACACAGTGGTGGCAATCGTGTCTAAAGCTTCTGTTTGTTCTTTCGGTATTCCCCGAAACCACAAAGCGGTTTGCTCGTGAAAAGACCATTGTGAAGGTCACAGAGCGCTCCTGAGCGCGGCTTCTGCGCACTCAATCCCGGTGCTGTGTGGCTTCGTTCTTTGCGTCTCAGCATTAGCCGACCTCACCGTCTCCCGAAGGAGAAGAAGCGGCTTTTTCACTCACAGAGCATTGTGCCGGTCACGGTGCGCTATGGAGCACGGCTTCTGCTGAAAGCCGTCTGGGACCGGCACCTACCTTAGGAGAGCTGCGTCTGCCCGTCTTCTGCGTCTCTTGTGGCCTACATCTTAGCGAAAAGGTTTTCCACGCTTTCTCTCCAGAAGAAACTGTGCCAGCACAGCAAATATCCAAAAACGATTTTCATGAAGTTAGTTGAGTTCATACCATCTCCGAGAAGAAAACAAAGAAGTAGATAAACCACGGAATGCTGCAAATGTCTTGGAAGATTGTAAAAGAAGGTTTTCCAAGAACACTTTCCACACGTAATTTTGAATAAGTTTTAACTTCTGAAAAGTGGTCAGTTCCTGTCCTCTCTCAGTTTGAGCGCTGCACACTCATTCCGGGTGCTGTGCGGCTTCATTCTTTGCATCTCAGCATTTGCCGACCTCACCGTCTCCCGGAGGCGATGAAGCAGCTTTTTAGCGTACAGAGCATTGTGCCCGTCGCGGTGCTCTACGGACCGCGGCTTCTGCAGAAAGACGCCCGGGACCAGCACCTACCTTAGGACAGCTGCGTATGCCCGTCTTCTGCGTCTCTTGCAGCCTACATCTTAGCGAAAAGCTTTTCCAAGCTTTCTCTCCAGAAGAAACTCTGGCAGTACAGCAAGCGTCCCTGAAACTTTTTCATGTAGTTATTCGAGTTCTTACCAGCTCCTGGGCGAAAGCAAAAAGTAAGATTGTGCACGGAATGCTGCATAAGACTTAAGAGGATGCAAAGGGAAAGTTGTCTAAAAACTCTTTCCCTACGTATGTTAATATATATATAAACTGCTGGAAATTGGTTAGTTCCTTTCATCTCTCAGTTTGAGAGCTGCGCACTCAATCCCGGTGCTGTGCGGCTTCGTTCTTTACGTCTCAGCATCTGCGGAGATCACCGTCTCCTGGAGGCGAAGAAGCGGCTTTTTCACTCACAGAGCATTGTGCCGGTTGCGGTGCGCTCCGGAGCACGGCTTCTGCCGAAAGACGCCCGGGACCGGTACCTACCTTCGGAGAGATGCCGTCTGCCCATCTTCTGCGTCTCTTGCCGCCTACATGTTAGCGAAAAGGTTTTCCACGCTTTCTCTCCAGAAGAAACTGTGCCAGCACAGCAAACTGCCCCTGATTATGGACTCATATTTTGCTTTTACAGTGTATTCCAGAAGTACTCCTCATTCTTAAGCTGCTAGTTGTTTTCAAATCACAGCTCTCCATGACCCCTCCTACCCCGTGCAATTAGACGAGGCACTTTACCTTGTAGGTAATAAATCCAGGCAATAGGAGAATCAAAAAAGAATAGGCCTTGACTTTGAGAAGCAATGCCTATTGAATAGAAAAAAGAAAATCCCCTCTTTAAGATCCAATAACAGACATGTGTGCGGGGGGGGAGGTGTATGTGTGTGTGTGAATGGGAAATGTACTCACCCACAAACCAGAGGCAATATTTAGTAACCAACATATCGTAAGGATGGATGCATATAATTTCCTGCTCTTTATGGATGTTTTTTTTCAAAGGTTCATTTGTTTTTACAGATTTTCTAGTCAGTTGAAAAATTCTTCTGTGTTTGTGTGAGAATAGAAATCTCCATAAAGCTTACTGTGTGGGGAGAATCCTTTGGACTAGATGATGACTGTTTAGAAGATGATATTTTCATCTGCATCAATCCATTTCCTTGTTTCGGAAATATTTTTGGTTTTCAAAGTAACAATTTTCAAGATGTATTTTTTGAAGGTGAAAAAATTGAGATAATAATTGGTATCAAAGAAACACAAATAAAATCCCTTAAAATCATCCATTCCATCATTTCAATGTTGTCTTTTTGAATTTTCAATAGCTAACTCTAAATCTGCTGTTAAAATTTTTAAAATGCTCTGTCTTCACACAATTTTCTTCTTGATCCATTTCTAGGCTTCAAAATTATATTCAGGTAAGAGAAAATTCCTGAAACTACTTCCTGTTTAACAAATTGACATTACAATGGAGGGAGGGAGAAAGGGAGGAAGGGAAGGGAGGAAGATATTCAAGGAAGGAAGGAAGGAAGGAAGAAAGGAAGGAAGGAAGGAGGGATGAAAGAAAGAAAGAAAGAATAGAAGAAAAAAACAGAGAGTGAAAGGAAATTCCCAAATATCAGAAGCATTAAAAATTATAAAATATTTTTGTTCATGATATTTAAGTGCCAAAACTTTTCCTACATATAATAATTCTAAAAGGAACTTCTATGTGAGACCAAAACAGTCTAACTGGATGGCAGTTTCTCAGAATCAATAGTCTGTTTTTCTATCTTCAGCTAGTTACTGCTACTGCACAGAATGAATATTACCACAGAATAATAGAATGGTTTGCATTGGAAGGGACCTTAAAGTTCACCTAAATTTACCCCTCATGTTGTTGGGAGGGACACCTTCCACGAGACCGCCTTCAGCTCAAAGACCTATTCAAGCTGGCCTTGAACACTTCCAGGAATGGGTCACCCACACCATGTTCCAGTGTCTCACCAGCCTCTGGCAAGGAATTTCTTCCCAATACTCAAAGGAAACATATACTCTTCAGGTTTTAAAGCCATCAACACTTTTCCTATCGCTCCATGCCCTTGTTTAGCTCATCTGCCTCCTTCTGCTAGGCTGCCTTCAGATCCTGGAGACTGCTCTAACATTTGCTCAGAGTCTGCTGTTCTCCAGGCTGAGAAGATGCCTGGAGCACTCTGGCTTGATGACAGACTCCCTGAGCTACACTGGGGGTTCAGACCATTCTTCTTCTTGGAATTGTTGAAGGATGCACAAGCACTGCTGATTGTGCTTCATTGTGGTACAGGTAATAAATAGTTGATTGTTTTAATAAAGACACCCTTGAAATTATAAGAGCCAAATATTAAAGCAAAATTAATTGGAGAAAAATTCCTAAACTTGTGGCCGGTTTCCCCAACCCATCTATTGGCTGTAAATTGCCTTCCTTGCTGATGTTATGATGCATGAACCAAAGCCAAGTGATGTCTACTACTTAAGACAGACGTTCTACCTTCTTACAAGAATATGTGCTTACCGTTTTAAAGCAATCCCCCAAACATTAAGAACAAGAGATTACCTCATGAAGTAATGAAGTGCTTTGGTTGAAAGTATTTGAAAGCATTTGAAGGAAATGGGTTTGTGGACGAGCACAGCAAGATCTCAGAAATAGAGTGCCAGCTTAGTTCTCTGCTTCAGAGATAAGTGAAGCAATTCAGGAATGTCTTTCTGTGAAAATTGTTTACAGATCTTTCTGCACAACGTTTACCAAGCAGCATCAGAAATGTGTGCAAATAATAGACTAGTCACTACAAGGTTGTCATCCATGAGTGGTAGGGCAACTCAGACTCATAGCAATGGTTTTGCTCTTGTGCCTCTTAGAATAGACAGAAAAGAATGAGGAAAACTAATTTTTCCATCTAGTTTCTTTCAGTATTGATAGTGGCGCCCTGGAAAATGCTAAGATAAACTCTGAAATGTTAAGCCTTGTGTTTTACCTGCGTAAGTAGTATAATTGCTAGCTGAAATGATTGCTTAGTGATTAAAATAATTATTGTATAATCATAAGAAGAACAATGAGAAACTGTATGTTCCTATTCTAAGGTGGCCATCCTTGGCTGAAATCTATGCATACTATAGAACAGTGTAAGTTTAATAATTAACATGAAAGTTATATAACGATAGAATATAAAAGCATATCCATCCCAAACCTACGTCGGAGTCAGATTTGGGTCTTTAACCCTGACACCCAGAGCTCTTCAATAAAAGCACCTGCATAATAATTTCTCGTAATTTTGTGTTCCTCAACGCTAAAAGTATTGGTTCCAAGACTATTTTCCTGCCCTCAGGAGACAGAAAAAACTGTCAACAACTGAAATGCTTTACAACTGGAAGTGATCTGAACCACAAATATATCTTTTCCAATTGAATTTAAAACGTCAGTCATAACTGTAAAACAGATCGAGCTATTTAAAGATGAATGTTCTATAGATACTAAAACATTCCCAGAGATAACTATTGTGTCTTAAGTCTGTTTAAAAGTCCAGAGTTCCTGGTAAAAAACTTATATGCAGATGAGGTAGCTACATGATAGTCTCTTTCCAGCTTAATTATACTCTTCACTCTCACCACCTCTACCAGTTGATTTTCGTAAGTTCTTAGAAAACAGTAATTTAACTTTTTTAGTTCTATGAAAAAAATGACAGTGACAAGAGTTCTTTGCACTCCCTGTTTTCTGAGAAGCCTGACCATCAAGCCTTAGGAACTTGATCATGAGTTTCATTTCATCTCAAAGTAAATTTTAAGGGAGTGGCAGAGAGAATGGGAGCCTCAAGCAAAACAGTTTAGGCTTCTAATTCTTGTATTGTCCTACTTACCTAGGACAAGAACTGGAAAGAGGATAGATTCGAGTTAGCAGCTGTTGAACATTTGCACATACTCTTCCACTAAAGAAGAGGTCAAGGATGGTTTTCTGGCCCTCCCTCCACAAGCTGCAGCTTCCTTCAAGGCACTTTCACCTGCTGTGGCATGGTGCCCTCCAGCAGCTGCACTGTAGGTATGTGTTCCTCCATGGTTCTCTAGGGACTGCTGGGAGACAACCTGCTTCACTAGGATGTCTCCAGAGACTGTGGGGGATTCTTTGCTCTGTCAACTGGAACACCTCCTCCTCCTCCTCCTTCTTGTCTCACTTTAGTATCATGAAGCTGCTTCCCATACTGTTTTTTCCCCTCACTTGCCACTGCCTATTCATATGTGTTGTGCTTTTGACAATATATTCTCACAGAGACTGATGGGCTCAGTTGCAAAACTCTGTCTTGCTAGAAAATGACATGCTCTACAAAACCATGATTTTATAGAAAAGAATAGTGGAAGTACAAATATCCTGCTAAAGGTCGGAAAATTGACAGTGCTTCATTGTAATGCATCCCCTGATTTGGCCTTCTTTCTCCTTAAGATCTGGAAAGAATACTGGGCAGGAGACAGTGCTGTTTCAAGGAAAAGACTTTTTTAGGATTCTAGGGTGCATGTTCAACTTTCTTGAGAAAATTGAGAAAAGGCACTTTGTCTTTTGTGGTAAATATCATTAGGCAGTAGTGACAAATTCCGACCAACAAGAGCAGGTCAAAATCTTGGTGAGACCAAGCAATATACCTTGAGTGGCCAGGACAGAACCATAGAGTCATAGAATCAGTTGAATTGGAAGGAGCCCATCTGTTGGGAATTGGTTACATGACAAAGGTCACGTAGACATGCTCTGGCTAGCTGAGAATTGGAAAAGTACTGGCCCAGCTAATCTGAGGCCCTACACCTGCAAGGCGGCAGTGGTTTTGGGTATAGCTGTAGTCTGATAACAGGATGATGTAGCCGAGAGCAGAGCATGAGAAAAGGGAGATGTAAGTTGTAAAGAATGAAGAAGTAAGAATAACCAATAGACTGCTTAGCTTACAGAATATGCATGAGCTTATTAGATGTTGTGCTTAAATGTCTGATGCTCTAATCAATAAACGAATCTTGCTGATTCTCACATTGAGGTGTCACTGAGCCTCCCTCACTGCGACACCCATCAGGAGCATCAAGTCCAACTTCTGGCCCTGCATGGGACCTTCCTCAAGAATCACTTCTGATGCCTGAGAGCAATGTCCAAAAGCTTCTTGAACTCAAGATAGGCGTGATGCTGTGACCACTCCCTGGAGAGACTCTTTCAGTGCCCAGCCAACCTCTGGTTAAAAGAATTTTTCCGGATACCCGACCTAACCCTTCCCTGACTCAGCTGCATGCCATTTCCTCAAGCTCGGTCCTTGTAAATTTCATTCGTGAACTTTCTAATACCTTCATGTCTTTTTTCATTGTGGTACCCAAAACTGCCCCCAAGCCCTCAGGGTGAGGCCGCCCCAGAGCAGAGCAGAGCAGAGCAGAGCAGAGCAGAGCAGAGCAGAGCAGGACAATGCCCTCCCTTGCCCAGCTGGCGATACTGTGCCTGATTCACCCAAGGACAGGCTTGGCCCTCCTGGGGTGCATCAGGCCAGGGCACTGCTGATGCACATTCAGCTTGCCATTGGCCAGGAGCCTGGCTTCCTTTCTGCAGTGCTTCTCTCCAGCCTCTGGCTCCCTAGTCCATACACACACGCACTAGGATTGCCCTGTCCCAGGTGTTGAATTCAGTGCTCGCTCTCGTTCAATGCCATATGCTTGGGGATTGCCTGTGGGAATCCTTGAAAACAGAGGATTTTGGGAAAGCTGCAAAAGGCAGGCCTCAGAGACAGCAGAACTGTGCTTGGAGCTAAGCAGTAGTCATAAGGTTTGTCAGCAGAAAAATGATAGAAGAAGTAGAGAAGTAAGGACAAATAGAACAATGGCCTGTGTATTAACGCTTGACCAGAAGAACTCCCTAAGCTACAGCAAAGTAGATCTAGCCAGATGTTAGGAAGTTCTAAGCTTAATAATGGAGCTCTGTGCATTCTATCTTAAGGCTTACAAGCAGGTCTTTTATTCAAAAGAAGCAAGCATTCTTTGAACCAAAGTTATGTGTGCTTATAGGGATTGGAGAGAACTACTGTCAATATGCTTTTGCGTTGTGGGATTGGTCAAAAAGCTTTTCAAGTAAGTTGTAACATCAAGTTGTTTTTCTGCTGCTGGATGTGAGCTGCTGGCATCTTCCCACTGTCATAACCATGTCATGAGACTGATGCTGGAAAATACAACAGCTTGGGACGCCTTCCCCAGCAGTCCCGCCCCTTTCATGATTTGTGCATAGAATCCCGGCCAGCCATAATTGCCCATCTCTCTTATTTGTCAAGATCTCTCTGCAGTGTCTCACTGGCCTCAAGGGAGTTAGTTGACAGCTCCTCCCTATGGAGTGTCTCTGGCAAACTTGCTTAATATTCCTTCAAGTGCCGAGTCCAAGTGGTTCAAAAGATGTTGAAGAGAACTGGCCCAAGGATGATACTGTCTTAGCCACTGAAATTAGCGCTTCATGCTTCTTCTTGCTCCGTAGTGCAGAAATCACAACAAATGTCTTCCTTGTTTCTTTCCTATCCATGCAGATATCTTTGCTTATGCTCATGCTTTTTATCCCAACAGCAGCTGACACGACATTTACAAACAGAGCAAGAGCACGCTTTTCCTGCTCTTACTAGATTTAACAATTTTGTAATCTGTCAATCAGATACCTTTGCAACTGAAGTCAGACCTTCAGCGTTTCTCATCAGAAGAGTAGAATGTCCTCAGAAGAAGAGAAAACTTTGCTGCATACTCTGTAAGCCTGCAGAATAGATCATAAGGAGTTAGCATCACAATCATTTCAGCACTGACCCTATACTTGAGCAGGGAAAAAACTTCAAAGAAGAGCTAATTAATGCAGCAACATAATCTAAGGAATAAAACAACTAGCATCTTCCAAACTGGTCCCTGCGGTAGAAATGTACTTGTAAGAATACAGAAGGTAAAAGATATGGTTTGGAAAGGCTACATCCTTGCTAAGCTAAATTGGATCTCATCCTGTAGATGAAAGATCAAGAAGCTCAAAGTGGAGCTAGAGAGACATGTCCAGATAATGAGATAGAGCAAAGCATTTTTCAAGATAATTAGGCATTCTGGTGGACTGGGCAGTTAGGTTAAATCTGCCACCCTTACTCACTTTTGGGGACTGAATTGTGGAGTGCTAAAACAAATCTGCTGCTATATCAAGTAAAAGAGATCCATCCCAATGGTATGGCTAGTGTGAACACTCTCACTCTCTATTGCTAAACACTTTATAAGCTATGAACCGGTCATAGGAACAAAATGAAATAAAGCCGTTATGCCGTCTTGGAATGGGAAAATATGTTCCAAATATTTTTTTCCTTCTGTTTTCTTCTACTTCTTCTTTTTTTTTTTTTTTTTTTTTTTTAATCCCACAAGATATGATTCATAATTTCAACCATTCTGGAATGCTTTCAACAGATGAAGCCAGCACAGTATTTTTCTTTCAGGCTCTTGTCCCTTACCTTCTTCATTACTGTTTTGGAATATACTCCACAGTCATTCGATCTCAGTCAGTTTTTTATCTCTTTCCCCTGAGACAAATTTTAAAGGACTACCTAACCCCTAAAAATCATTATTTCTCTGGTTTTTCAAAGCTTTTTGAGAAAGTTGTTTTGTTTTGGTTTTTTTATATTGCATCATTCCTAATGTCTTCAGACCTACTACAAGTGGAAGTTAAAAATAAGTCTGATCTTAAAGAGACTGTGAAAGATAATGAACTGCCAGTCTTGGTATTTGTATGCGTCTAAATCTTTTCGATTTCAAGGTTGCCTTCCTGAATGCTCAGTTTAATTAGAAAACATTGTGTTTCTAAAGGAGACCCAGTTCAATTGCTTCTGTAAATTCACCTTCATTTTATAGGATTGTACTTCAAGAAATCTTCTTTCATTCAAGCATTAAAAGAATAGATTTGACATCATATGTGACCCTTTCATCTGTCGGAACTCTATTTCATTGCGTGAGTTTCACAGTTGCCTCCAAGAAGATTCCTTTCAATTCGCATAGCATGTTATCTGAAGATCTGTCTGCTTTCTTCACTTGCTTGAATGGGAAGACAAGGGAAATACATTCTGAAGGTTATCTTTTATAGTCTACTTTTACCTACCAGTGTGCTTCTATTGACTAGAACCAATTTCAGCCGGAAAGAAGTTCTGATCCGCTCCTACCAAGGGGGGATGATGTTTTCTTAACTGATCTCGGAGGGCAAAAGACAAGATGGAAAAGGGATTGCAGTATCACTCCAAACAAATGCACCTTTCTAGAATGACCACAGCAAATGCCTTCAAGGAATTAGGGAGAGGAAAAGAATAGAAAAGAGGGGGAGAAAGAGAGAGGGAGTATAGCTACCAAATGGAGAGAGAAAAAGTCCTTGCAGTTGAGCTGATGGAGTTCTCCTAGGGGAGATCTCCAAGTCCTGGTTAACTCAAGGCTCCATTATAGTCCATTGCTGAGGGGGGAAACAGATCTAGAAATGGCTGAGGGGGAGCAGATGCAATAAAGGGCAAGTCTATTGAAATTGCTGAGAGGGACAAAGGTATTGAAGACGGGTACAGACAGTCCATGTTCTCAGTGGGAGAAGTCAATATCAGCAGTGAGTGGGACCCGTGGTTTCAGGACAGGTTTCTATGGGAAACCAGTCTAGGTCCAGCGAACACATCTGCAGGCAACACTTAGCAGGCATCCTGCTTCAGTCAGGCCAGCAGCCCTGGATCAGAATTACGGGCGTCTCAGCCTCAGTCCTTGGGAGGGGGGCTTCAATCTCCGTCCCTCACGGTGGTCGTGGAGCAGATGAAGGATTATCCATGGGGCGGCTACCACAGTTGCCCCAGCAAGTTCATCTGGCCAAGAGGTGGGAAAATTCCTGGGCTGGTGTCACGAAGCACGTGCAGGCCCATAGGTTGCCTCGCCCCTTGGCATGCCGTGCTAGAAGCAGTCACTGTAGACACAGCTGCCAACAATCACTTGGCAGGCCAGAATTCTGCTCAGGGGCCTCAGGATTTCTGGCATTCCTCCACCACTGGCAGGCCAGCATTCCGATCAGGGTCCTCAGGGTCCCGATGTCTGTCCTGGGGACGGTCGTGAGGCAAATGAGGGGAACTTCGGACCGTCTTTCACATCACCTGGTGACTCATGACAGTCTTCCATGGGTCTTCATCAGCAGGGTTCCGTAGTATCGTTGCAAAGACTTCAGGACTTGTTGTACCATTGTAGCATATCCCAGAAAGCAGAGACAGTAGGGACTGAGAGAGTTAGAGAGAAACGATGGAAAAGAAAAGATAGGAAAATGCGGGGGGGGGGGGGGGGGGGGGTGCGTGGGCGGGGTGGTGGGGGTGGTGGGGAAGGAAGCAGGAAACAAATATAATTAATAGTAATATAAAGAATATTATTTTAAAACAATTTTTTCAAATGATCAAAACTAATCCCAAATAATCAAAGGCAATAAAGCAATAAACAAATCAACAAATGTTAATTTAAAATAAATTTTTTTTCAAAACAATTCACCAAAACTCAAAGGCAATTTTCGTATAATCACAAAAGAAAGTTGAAGATTATTTCAAAACACATAGTCTAATTTATAATCGCCTTCTGTCATTATTCTTGGAGATGTCCACAGTGAAAAGGACATTAGCCAAGTTGCGTGCATTAATTATAGACGTCAATTTTGCTAACCATTTCATCATTCTCCAATTCCTAGTGAGTAAGACTGCTGATTAAAAAAACCCAATCCAAACTAAACTCAAAAGGACAATGATGGGATGACACATATTGTTCAGGACACTTGTGGCAGTAGGTGAGCACCCTAAAAGTGTATCCCACCACCTATGTTCAGCATCTTTTCTTACTCGCTCCATGACGCAGTGTATTTCTTTCACATTGTGATGAACAGTTACCAGGGTTTTCTGTCCATTCTTCTTGATCTTCTCCAATATTTTAATTAAGTCCTGATGAAGCAACAACTGCTTCACCAAAGTAATGTTCATCCCAATGGGAGTAGGTAATACTTTGTAAATCGGAGTGCAATTGGATTGTAAAAGGTAATGGGAGGTAACTGGAGTTTCTTCAGAAAAATCACATCCTGCAATTTTGGTAAAGTTACAAGCACAAAAATTTGAATGATTTTTAGTATCCACTACTACATTTTCCACCAATACCATATCACAAGCAGTTCTAAAGCATGCATACCCATTGCCTATATATATAAGGACTGTTTCAGAAGTCTCATTAGGATGAATTTCAAAAGGACAGATATTGTGCTCTGTATCCAAACATGTGTCTTGAGCTATACTTGCTTTACTTTCACAGATGAAGCCTTGTTCTTGGACCATACAAGATTCCGAATTAACATTTTGCCATTTTTCACCAGTTTGATGGGCCCATTCTCTATGTTCAGAAAGTTAGAGAAATATCAAATGCACTGAGGCATTGTGTATGGTTAATACAAGAGCTATGGTTGTGTTTGTAATGGGGTCATAAGTAAAATTCACCATGTTCCACCAGGATTGGAATTCTCTTTCAAAATCAGTGGCACTGTCCCAAAATATTTTCCGAATTTCAGTAGGAAAAGTGCCTTCTTCACCTGCTCTTATAATTGAGGCAGCAACTGACTGCATCCCCAGTTGAGCCTGGATACAGCAAAGAGGCAAAGAAAGGTTGTTTTGCGTAGCCCCGAGTGCATCAGTTACCAATTTGTGATCATTTCCATTTACCGTTTCCCCAAGCTGGTAATATGGTTGATAGCAACCACTGCTGTGTTGCCAAAGACAATAAGGATGAGTGCATTGGTTGTTGTAATTCGGTCATATCTCTATTGGTGGTAGCCAATTTATTCATTAGTACTTCTGAATTCATACTCTTTAGAATTCCCAAACCTGTTCCGACAAAACCGGTTACGTCTCTTCGTGTCCATATGGTTTTTAAAAAAAACAGACTTTCCGTTTTCGCAGCCAGGTGGTCCAACCCTCAAAGGAAGTCTGCAAAAAAGGCGAACAGGCAGGCTGAATTTCTGGGACATTGCTTTGCATCATCAGCAATGTGACTTGTTTAAGAGACCATGCTGGATTGAACAATATTTGTTGTTGACCAGTTTTCCTGATTATATATGGTCCACTTTCAAATATTCTTGGGCTAAGCATAAGCAGTGGTTGGGCTGGAGTGGTGGTAGTAGAAGGTTGGGTCATAGCATTTATTATCAACTTAAAAGAAACGCCTTCAGTATTTTTGGACCAAAGAGAAACTACTTCTGCGGTTTGTGTTAACGTAAAATTTTGCCAACAGTCTTGTACGCTTGGGTGTGTACAAACTTGTTCATGCTTATTCTCTGAACTGTCAAAACACTGATTGAGACTGCTTTAGTACAGGTAGTTCTGTTAATCATTCAGCATCCTATGCTAATTTCTTCTCCCACTACCCCTTGAAGCTGCCAGGTGTTGGGAAGGATGAAAGTTTGACAGATATGTATGCTTAGCAGAAAGATTTTTGACTGTAGAATCTGAAGAAAGAATAGAGATGGAAGCAAGTTTTGATCTAGAAGCAAAGAATTGCTGAGCCAGTCTTACTGGATAACCAAGGAGGCAAAGGGTGTGTTAGTTAGAAGGGGCTTTTATGACTTAGAGCAAAGGATAAACCCATCCCAAACAAGAAGATGTTTTTACCAAGCAGGAAGCTAGCACAGGCAAACAAGTCAGCAAATGTGGCAAGCAGAAAAAAGGTCTCCAAATTTTCCACTGTCAAGAAAACTGAAAAACAACTTTCAGCTTCAACTGTAATGTACTGACTTTTAGTGAATGGAGAATAGCAACATGAAAATGGTAATTAGAGTAGTTATGATAGGCTATAGATAATAGTTAAGGGATAGATTGGTTCTACTGTTTGAAGATGCTCAGCAAAGAAATTATATAATGCATTGTAACCAAAACCAAAGAGTCTCCAGGCCTGCCTGCAGCTAGAGCTGACAGCTGTAGGCACAGGCTCTGTCACCCATGACCCTGGACTGCTGCAACATCTTGGATGGAATAAACTGCATTTTGGAGATCCGCCTCGAATCTTGCATCTCTCATTTAGGCTCTTACAGTGGCGCCCACGTTTTAGTTGGCAAACTCGGACTTACTGGCAGTAAGAGACCTCCAGGTGAACTCAGTAGGAAGTGGCCGCAAGGATCAGGCAACTGGAACCCTTGTTTTTCCCATTCCTGCAAAGTGAACAAAAGCCTGGGACCAAGGCCATTCGGTAACATATTGACTAAGGGGACTCAGTCCCTACCACCAATCGGGGTAGAACTCTTGTACTTAACATGGGCTTCATAGTCTCAGTCCCTTCTACCTACTGGGATGTAACTACTGTACTCAATGTGAGCTTTGTGCTCTCAGTCCCTTCTACCCACTGGGGTGTAACTACGGTACTCAGTGTGGGCTTCATGCTCTCAGTCCCTTCTATCCACTGGGATGTAACTATGGTACTCAGTGTGGGTTTTACTGTAGCATTTATCTTAAATTTATGAACTAAGCCTTTTAAACCTAACGGGTCGGTTGAGTTATTTTGCCAGCGGCATGCCACATAAGTTGGTTTAGCTAAAGTAAAATTATGCCAGCAATCAATTGGTTCATTTTTACAATCCTTTGTAATTGCGACATTGTTAGTTTTGGGACCTAGAGTGTAATTACCAACATACTCCTGGCGGCAACAGAGAGTAAGGGGAATTTGTTTGGCACACTCCCACTTCTTTGTAGGACACAGTCTCGCTGAAGGGATAGCCAGATAATTTTTCCCACCTGGTTCCATAACATTTCTGGTATCTCTAATGGAGGTGGCTTTCTCATAGAGAGATCCTTCCATTTTTCTGCATGTTCCCACAATGGAATCACCAATTATTCCAGTTAGGGTTCTAGTCCAGTCCTTCTGATCCCATCCCCACTCACTTGGACGATATACCTCGGAGTCATGCAGCACTATAGGCTCTAGGTTCAGGTGGTGACCCTTGGGATACCATCCTAGAACATTAGTGTGATGGATGGTAGCTTCAGACCACCACCACTCAGCAGGATTGTGTCCGTGGAGTTGTGGTAGGATGCAGAAAAGTATCACCAGTGTTCTCATGCCTCAGATGATTCTCGTGTCCCCAGGGGTTCTTCTGTAAAAGTAAAAACAACAGAAATCCTGCCACTGAGAGGCAGAAAAGAGTTCAAATGATGGGATTATCCAGCGTGTATTTATCCAATGCTCTTTCCCTAGAGCATCAGAGGCTACCCATGCATATTTATTCAGAGGGGTTTTCAGCACTAGTGGTACTTCCCCTACAGTAGGGAGGTCCACCAGAACAGGTTGTCCAGGGTAATGTGCTGGATCTTTTGAATCGTCAGGTCCTCGTAGTGAGGGAATAATGCTTGGAGCTGTCGGGCAAAAGGCAGTGATTTTGGGACATCGATTCACACCCCATCTGCTGTTCACTCCTTCAAAAGCTTCCCATAAACGAACGTCCCAATTTGCCTCCTGTGGCTTCAGAAGTCATTTCAAAATACCTTTGGTCCTTTCTACAATTCCGTTCGCTTGAGAGTAGTAAGGGGTGTGGAAAGTCCACTTCATTCCTTCACCTTTTGCCAAAGCTGTACACCTCTAGCAGTGAAGTGGGACCTGTTGACAGATTGAATTACCCGTGGCTTTGGGAAAGTTCCAAACCACCCCTGCAAAGCTTTAACTGTATTATCACCTGTAGCTCTTTTAAAAGCATCAGCTTCAACCAACCCAGATACAATTTCTACTCCTACTAGCACAAAGTATTTACCTCCTGACTTCTTATGGTCTACCTGCCACGCGTCCCATAAGCCTTTACCCTTTCTCAAACGCAGATGGTCATTTTCTAAAGGATGTCTTTCCAGTCACCGGCAACATTGCTCTCGGGCTGATATGCATGTTTTAGACATTTCCCCAGTAACCAGCCAACCACGAGCATGAGCTTCCTTGTACAAATTTTTCACACCCGTGTGCTGTCTTTTTACATGCAGCCATTCTAGTAGTTGATCCCAGTCCTCAGTAGTTAGTTCCTTTTTCAGGGGGCTGAGCCTTGCTTGTCCATCAGCTTTATTATTCCACTCTCCCGCTGGATTTCCATCTGTTTGGTGAGAAGCTATCAACCAACAGCAAAATTTCCTTGACTTGCGATATCTAAAATTTCTTGCCACATTTCCTTTTGCCACACTGGAATTCTGTGAACTTCCCAATCATTTTGCTGCCAGAAAGGAAGCCACTCGGGTACAACCTTTGTATGCTGCATAAGAGTCGGTGTAAATGCAGACAAGAGAAATGGTCTGTGCCTCACGTCGGAAAACACTCCAAACAGCTATGAGCTCCCCAACCTGAGAGCTGCCTTCCCCTTCCATAATGATTCTTTCACCAGATGAAATGTGTAAGGCAGCTGCTCTGCATCTCCATACCTTCCCTTCCCGTTTTGCAGAGGCATCTGTCAACCAAGAACTTGCTGCTAGTTCAGGGGAGAAAGGAAGGGCAGCTTTGATTCCAGAGGCAGGTTTATCTTGGCTGCTAGCCAGGCTCTCAGTGTCTTGGATTGCTAGTTTTTTAGCAGCCACTTCTGTTATTGAGACGGTATTACAGTAGTGTTCCATCTGAGTGTG
This sequence comes from Haemorhous mexicanus, assembly GCF_027477595.1. Lineage (NCBI taxonomy): Eukaryota > Metazoa > Chordata > Aves > Passeriformes > Fringillidae > Haemorhous > Haemorhous mexicanus. Next base: position 38,771 of record NC_082371.1, on the reverse strand, counting down.
CCATTTTCTAAGTGAGGCCTTTTGGGCCAGCCTGCCAGGCGGGGGGATTCCATTAGTGACAGTTTTGATAACTTTGAAAGGGCCTCTTTATACAATAGGCTGTTGTCGTCCAACTTTTTCCTCTTCTATGAGAGCTAAGCTAACAACAAACAACCCCTTTTCCCAGGTAGTGTATCTTTTCTCAGCATCTTTGAAACCACGGGAATAAAACCCAAGAGTCCCAGTCGGACCCTGGGGACCCCGCTGCCAAACGTGTACAGATAGCCCTGAGGAGGCAAATCCCCATTCCACCTGAAGGGGATCTGTGGGATGGATAGGTCCTAGTGCTTGGTGAGCTGTTGCCTCAAAAATCAGTAATTGCAATGCTTCTTCCTGAGAAGGAGTCCAATCCCATCTCACCCTTTTCTTCAGCAAGTCATAAAGCGGCCTAGCAATTATTGAGATATCAGGGATGTGTTTTCTCCAGAACACTAATAGAGCTTGCTGGAGATCTTTCCTGGATTCAGGCATTTGAATCTGATCTAAAGAGGTTAGGGTATCGGGTGGAATACATGTCATACCTCCTTTCCACCAAATTCCCAAAAACTTCACTTCCAGAGAAGGCTTCTGAATTTTCTCTGGGGGCATCTGCAAATCAAGACTTTCTAAGTGAGAGATTATTTTCTGCTGATGTTTCCCTACTACCCCTATTTCACACACCCACCCCCCCCCCCCCCCCAAATGTCATCCATGTATTGATAAACAGCTACAGGATCAGGTTTGGGTATTTTTTCTAATTCCTGGGCTAAAGCATGCCGGGCCAAAGTGGGGGAGTATTTGTAGCCTTGGGGAAGCCTAGTGAAAGTGTATTGCTGTCGTTCCCCTGTGAAGGCAAAACGGTCCATATCTTCTGGCTGCATAGGTATCATAAAGAAGATGTATGTCTTTGACATCTATAGTTGCCATGATTGGGTGAGCCTTTTCTTGAGTTGATGTTATTAATTCAGCTAAGTTTGGGACCACTGTTGTAAGAGGGTCTGTGCTGGCATGAAGCCTGCAAAAAATCTACTGTTAAATCTCCAGTTTCCATTGGCTTTTTGGACTGGCCATAGTGACGAATTAAAAGGAGAAAGTGTGTGAATTATTACCCCTTGGTTTCTCAAGTCCTGTATAACCACTTTGATACCTTCTCTGGCACCAGAAGGTAGAGGGTATTGTTTTACATTAGTTCTTTTACTATACGGTAGAGAGGGTGAGGTTTTGAAGCAGCCTAATGTTGAGTGGCAGTGTACCAAAAGACCACAGAAATCCCTCAGAGTCTTCCCACTGCCTCTCAGCAAGGAAATCCATTACTAATAAATTATTTGGAATGTCCCCGATTCCCATTTTTGACGACTAATTGATGCTTATCCCCAGTGGAGCATCAGTTTGACTAAGGCAACATTCATAGATTCTGTAGTTCCCAGAGCATTAAGAACACAGCATTGCCTCTTAGAACAATTCCACACCTCTGGGCATCCTTTTTTGTTAGTGCAGAGTTTTGAGCCCCAGTGTCAATCCAAAAGGTTACTAGTAGCCTTTTGGGGCCCTTGATAGCTGGGATTAATATATCTCCTGATTTCTTTTTAGTGAGCATTCTTAAATAAACCCAAGGTCCGCCCCTTTGCCCACCTGTAAGCGGCAGAGAGATTAGTTTCCCAAAAACCCTGTTGGTTTTGGCTCACTGCCTGTGTTCTGAGGGAGAAGCTAGGGGAGGGTTCTGCTGCTAGGATGCTGAGAAAGAAGCTGGCAGAGGGGTAATCTTGGCTCGTTGCCCGTGTTCTGTGGGAGAGGCTGGGGGAGGGTTGGTTTTGGTTCCTGAGAAGGGAGGGGTGCACTGGCTTGATCCGATGGATTTGGTTTTCGATGGTGCCAATTCTTTCTTATTTTCTGTGATTTATCAAGGGGCAAACCATCTATCACCTCTTTGGGGACCCCCCTTTTTAACTCCCAACAACCACCAATGATGGCGGTTAGAGATCTCTTTTCCCTTCTCTACCTTTTCACTGTGAGGAGCCCCAAATAATCCAACACCTTTTGTTTTTTCTGATTTCTCCTCCGGGGTTTTTATAGGTCCATATTGTCTACAATAGTTCATCAGATCTACTGCAACTTCACCCCATGTCCAAACTTTACGGCTACTGGCAGGTGAATCAGATTGAGAAGCTGAGGGCTGGGAGGGGGAAGAGTATGGAGTGAAGCCAGGATCTCTAGATCCACTTTGGTCACTAGAGTTCCTGAGCAATCTATCTAGTCTTTCTACAGGACTCAAAGCCATGATGGTTTTCTGTAGAGTGACTGCTGTAGGTTTAAGGGTTTCTGGAAGCCTACAAATTCAAGGGGTCATTAGTTCTGACTTCACAGGTAATTGCATTGGGGATTCAAAACCAGGAATGAATTTCTTTTCATCAGTTATTTGCGGGCAGGCGGATTTGTGGACGCTTTCAAAGAGCTGCTCGGGGGTACCAACGATTGCCAGGGGGTCACCCCTTTTCAAAGGATTCATTCCCCTGGGCCAAAAAGCCGCACGCTGTGTCAGGGACCATGCGTCACACTTACCTCCTGTTGTTGAGAAGACTCCATGTCCCCAGTACCCACTGGCCTCCTGTTCAGTTAATTTAATTTGATCTCCACCAGTGAGGGACACTCGGAAGACCTGTCTCTGATTCTTGTGGGAGGCGCCCGAATTCTTTTTTCAGCTTAGCTTATTCAGTAGCGCTGAATGGTATTTGTTTAGTTGTGACACCTGGGTCAAGATCCTCATCATTAATATAGTTTGAGTCTGTTTGAACCAAGGGTCTAAAGCAAGGACAGCAGTATTCTCCCCAAGATTTTACTGCCTCAAGTTCCTTATGGGGATAGATTTGTTTCATGTGAGGAGTTTCCTTTTCCTTTGCCTCTGTAGAGGAATCAGTATTATGTGAATTCTTAACATGTTCCTCTCTAAGGGCAGCTCACAACATATAGATCTCATTACTATCTTCCTTTAATTCTTTTTGCAAAATTTCAGCTAGGTTTAAGGGAATCTATTACTGCTATTTCCTCATTTCTTCGCTTAAAACAGGTTTCTATGGCTGCTGTGAGACAAGCTCCCAAAACTGAGCAGAGGATGGTTTTATTCTTGCCCAGTTTAAATTCTATTTCATGTTGTAAAGAACATATTCTATCTACAGCATTTTCTAAATTACATCCAGTTGTTCTCTGCCCAAATCTCCACACGTCCCCCCCCCCCACCCCTGCAGAAGGCTTGGCCTTGTATTTAGTAAGTAGAGCAGAAAATTCAGCATTAACTTTTGTGCTAGAGTTTTCAGCCATTTTATGAAGGGACCAAAACCACGACAGGGAGGTGCAAACTTAAGTTACACAATCTCACAGCCTTTGCTGTGCTCCCCTTTGCTTCACTGGGTGGATGAAGAGACAAAAACTGCCTGGGAGGCCCTGCTTAGTTCCTTCAAGTTGTCCCCTCCTTCCCAGACAGTCCAAATTCACACATACACAAAAACAATTTTCTCTTTTGCACCAAGAGATCTTTTGTGAAATTCTAAAGACAGAACCCTCAATAGAGGATGGGGGTGTATTTCACCTGGGAGTGTGCAGTTTGCGGGAAATTCAGAGAGCTTTCCTTGCTATCCAGCTTCGTTCAACCCTTTTGGCATGAGGGGCTAGGTGCGGCTGAAGGAAATCCTCCTTCCCCTGTTACAGACTACAAACAGCCCTGCAGACCCCTCTGTCTATCAGAATCCCGTCCGTGAGGCCAGCTTAATGTCACAATCCGCTCATGCGAACGGGGCTGGTGATGGTTCCTTAACTGATTGAGGAGTGTAAAGGACAACACGGAAAGGGGATTGCAGTATCAATCAAAACAAATGCACCTTTATAGAATGACCACAGCAAATGCCTTAAAGGAATTAGGGAGAGGAAAAGAACAGAAAAGAGAGGGAGAAAGAGACAGGGAGTTGTCTTAGGTTGGCTATATGATGCTTTTATCCCCAATCGTCTTGTTCTGTTTATGCTGAATAATAAGTTCTGCACTTTTAAGGCTTGTTCCAGAGAGTCAAGGGGAGAAAGAAGAAGAGTGCAGTTTGTTTTAAGACACTGCACACATTCCTCCACATTCCTGCTCCTGGACTGTATTATCTGCAGTTGAACAGACAGCGGGAATGAGCTCACCTTTGCTTTTAGTCAGCTTTAGCTAGCTGAGGCAAGGAAGTTCCCTGGGCTGTGGTTTTTCTTTTTTCCTTTTTCTTTGGATCTATTTAAACATGCTCCGGACTGAACACCCAGAAGAGCACCAGCAGCTAGCACCTGTGGCCCACCAGACAGGGCCTGGCCTGCAACATTCCCAGCACGGGACGGACTGATAAGGGACTGAGTGAGCTGAACTGCAGACTGGGGAGGGGACTTTCTCAGTTTGTCATCTCTTGTGGAGCAGCAAGGGGTTTTATTGTTTAAGAAACAGGTTTTTTCCACTTTTCTCCAAGGAGGTATTTTTTTCCAGACTCGTTGGGGGAAGGGGCCAAGCAAATCTGCTTTCCTAGAGGAGCCCCTTTGGGGGTTCTCTCCCAAATTTGCCCTGAACTAGAAGAGGAGTATAGCTACCAATTGGAGAGAGACGAAGTCTTCGCAGTTGAGCCAATGGAGTTCTCCTAGGGGAGATCTCCAAGTCCTGGCTAACTCAAGGTTCTATTATAGTCCATTGCTGAGGGGGGAAACAGATCTAGAAATGGCTGACAGGGAGCAGATGCAATAAAGGGCAAGTCTATTGAAATTGCTGAGAGGGAAAATGGTATTGAAGACGGGTACTGACAGTCCAAGTTCTCAGCAGGATAAGTCAATATCAGCATCAGCAGTGAGTGGGACTCGTGGTTTCAGGACAGGTTTCTATAGGAAACCAGTCTAGGTCCAGCGAACACATCTGCAGGCAACACTTAGCAGGCATCCTGCTTCAGTCAGGCCAGCAGCCCTGGATCAGAATTACGGGCGTCTCAGCCTCAGTCCTTGGGAGGGGGGCTTCAATCTCCGTCCCTCACGGTGGTAGTGGAGCAGATGAAGGATTACCCATGGGGCGGCTACCACAGTTGCCCCAGCAAGTTCATCTGGCCAAGAGGTTGGAAAATTCCTGGGCTGGTGTTGCCAAGCAGGTGCAAGCATATAGGTGGTGTTGCCCTTTGGCAGGCCCTGCTAGAAGCAGTCACTGTAGACACAGCTGCCAACAATCACTTGGCAGGCCAGAATTCTGCTCAGGGGCCTCAGGATTTCTGGCATTCCTCCACCACTGGCAGGCCAGCATTCCGATCAGGGTCCTCAGGGTCCCGATGTCTGTCCTGGGGACGGTCGTGAGGCAAATGAGGGGAACTTCAGACCATCTTCCACATGAATCAGAAAATCAGTTTCCTAAAATGGCCAAAAAGAATGTGTCGCATTTAGAATTGTGTAAAAATAAAAACCCAAAACCAAACCTAAGCGTTGGAGCAATATCAATCTATAGAATGCCATGTATCTATGAGAAGTACAAAACAACTTCTATTTTCAAATGCACTTACAAATCACTGTTTTGCATCTGTTTTTTTGGGGTTTTTTTTTTTTAGTTTTTTTTTTTTTGTTTTTTTTTTTTTTTTTTTTGTTTTTTTTTGTTTGAAAGCTCTGGCACTTATCTGATTCCTTTTTGAGCTAATTCAGCTCATTAATCTGGTAAGAAAGCAGCTAAAAGTAAACAGAAAAACCTGTGGGGACCAGGATGCCACTTCAGCCACATTGTCGTGAAGCATTAGGTCAGCCTTCTGTGTTGTAGAAATATCTCTGTCCTAGATGAAAATCAATGCATAGCACTATCTTCTTTTAAACTTTGTCCTTGCTACTGGGTTCCTGAATGATCAAGGTGGTTTCAAAGCAAACAACACCCAGCTCTCTAAGATACTCCCCAAACTATTGCGATGGAATAACTTGATCAGGAGGAAGAGCTCGCTATGCAGAACCTGAATATGATGTCAAGAATGCTTTGTTGTGGATTACCATTCTGTGGGACTGTTTATCCCTTACCCCACCATGTAGGTATAGAAAAAAATTAGGTAGCCACAAGGCTTTTACAGCTGTTCTTGTATTTTGGGATAGTAAGGATTTAGGGGAGTAAACAAAACTGTGGTGAGTTTTCCTATTGACTTTATTGCTCTTTCACTTTGAATTAACTGCTCTGCATGTCAGCTTACCCATTAGTATAAATGAGACGAATAATATCTTCCTTCCTGCACAAAGGATGTTTCATTATGCCTGTGATATCAGGGACTTAAAAAAGAAGAACATTGGGATTGAAAGGAAGTACTGGCATGCCACAAGGTAACTGTAGTGAGCTGTGTTTCCTCCTCAGCTTCACTGTGATAGTAGAATTTTAATGAGCAGTTCCAAAACTTGGTCTTAGCATAGTCTGGTGACATATCTCAAAGGAGCAGTGTCCTAGGGTGACTTTATGATGCTTGTATCCCCAGTCATCTGTTCTCTTAATGCTGGATATGATATTGTCTGCCTTCAAGACTGGTTCTTGTGGGGAGAAGAAGAAGCACGGAGTTTGTTACCAGAGGCTGCACTCCTTAAAAAGCAAGACTCTTCCACATTCTGCGCTGCACTGTGTTGTCTGGGCACTGATGGAGCAGAACAGAGCGCTCATTTGCTTTTTAGTTGGTTTAGCTGGCTGAGGCAGAGTTTTCCCTGGACTGGTTTGTTTTTGTTTTTTTTTTTCCATTCCCTTTTCTTGGAACATTTAGAATCTGCCCCAGACTGGGACCTGGGAAGCACTGAGAGCTTGCACTTTGTTGCCTATGGGGCCTACTCTGGGCAGCAGCCTTCCCCATTGCCAGAGGGATAGATAACAGAGCGAGCACCCACAGGAGAGACTTTCTGATTTGTTGTCTCTTCAGAGTGGCAATTGAGTTTTGTCAGCTGGTATTGTTCATTCTTTGTGCTGGGAATGCTTTGCCTGTTAAATAAACAGCTTTTTCCCACTTCTCTCCGAGGAAATTTTCCCCAAACCAGTTGAGGGGAGGGGCTGTGTAGGTGGGCTTTCTCGGGGTTGGGGGGGGGGGGGGGGTGTGGTGGGCCTTTTTGAGGTTTTCTGCCAAATTGGCCCTAAACCAGGACAATTGGGATGTGCGACTTAGAGAATGATGAAATCACTTTGGTTGGAAAAGACCTTTAAGAACACTGAGTCTCAATGGAATTAGCAAATGCAACCATCAAGAAATGCTTTGCTGTTTGAAGAGAACATGGTTTATCTGGCAAGCTTTGCAAGTATTTGTGTCATCACAAGCACACATGACCAATGCATTAGATGGGAATATAATAAGAAACCTGTGCAGATCAACAGAATGATTCTCAGATATTTGCATGTTTCATCTTTCTTCCTGACTTCTTCAAATGAATTCTTTTTAGAAAGTAATGATTGGAATTGTTTCTCTTTTGACAGTTCTGAGTGTATTACTGACCTTTTTGGCATATGAATGCCAAACGGGTTAATTCACCTCGTTTTTCAGATAAAGACCGAGATTTAGTGTTGCTTCAGCTGGAGGCAGAAACATGGAAATCCTCCCGCCTCCTTCTTAGTACCTAATTTCTATTACAAAATCAGTGCACAATCTTGTCCCTTAAGGTCCACTTAGCTCAGTTTTTACCAACAGGGTGACATTAGCAGGGCTCACATGATGCTGCACACAGAAGCCCTCAGTGTGCAGCTCTAGCAGACAGTAATTCCATGCAGTTGGACAATCCCAGTGCTGACTTTGGATCACCAGAAGAGTAGAACGAGACAGATTTAATGGAGAGGTCTCTGCAGGAAGTGGCCTGAAGAAGACAGCAGAAATCTCAGCTGTGTGTTTGTAGAAATCAGTTGAAGGCCATTTACAGAAAAAGATCTTTAAATCTAGCTAGCTTTTTCTGCAGATTATTTGTAAACTATATGCGTTACATGGACAGTTTCACTGAGCAACTGAAATACAGCTGCATTTAAGGGGATTGAATCAGGGTTGGGAAGCAGTGAAATAAAGCTTTTCAGGAATACCTGACATCCAAGTCCCGCAGGAATGTCTCCATTTTTTATGTCCAGATGCTTTTTAAAATAATGGGTGACCATTTAGCATAGTTTTAATCAGAAATACAAAGAAAATTTTAAATTCACATTTTTTATAGCTTGAATATTTTTCTTTGTTTATTTCCTGCTATCCAATTCAGTTCTCCAAATCATATGATTAGGTAATGAGAACTCATGCTGAATAAAAATATTTAATGCGATGCCTCCAATTTAAGGCCATGTATTTCCTGGGACTGTTTAAAAAAAAAAGCCTATCTGGATTCTCTCTTCCTCACGCTCATTATTATATGAAAATCATTTCATTATTCTATTTTGACTTTACATTGAGACAAAGTAGAAATTTTCCAGGTTCCAGGGTAGAAATCCATTTTGATTTAGGTTAAATGTACATCTTTTAGTTAAGCCTTGGAATCTTAGCTGTTTAGTCTGAACTCAGAAAAATTGATTCAGTGAAGGGCAGAGATAAGGGGGAGGAGACAGGTCAACTTGGCCTAGGAATTCTTTCTGATAACAAAAGAACTAGTGCTAGATGTCACTCGAAGTCTGTAATATGAATATGTATGAACCTACTGTGAAATTGTATGCATATGTATTTGGGGAGAAAGATAAAAGAGGACCTGAAGATCCCAGAGGTACACATGCCTTTTAAGGAGAGTAATCCCCGCATGCGTCCAGCGCTGCAATAAACATACTGGCTTTACAACTTTTACAAAATTGTGGAGTTTTTGATTTTCTCCGCAAAACATTTTGGCGAGCCGGGTAGGAGATTCCGTCTCTGTCCCCGCAGGGCGGAAGGGATAGAGGGACCTCCTAGGCGCGCCCCGGGATCTTCCCGGAGGAGCTCCGCTGTCCGCTTTGCCTTCTGCGGAGACAGACAAGGACCTGCTGGCGTGCGGAGGATTCGGTATGTATTAAGAGGACCCCCGGGGGATAAGGAGGCTGAATAAGTCACTCAGAGACGTCTGAGTGCTCAGCCTGTGCCTGCAGGCAGACCAGTCGATAGAGGGACTGAGAGGCGAGAGTTCACTGTCCGATAGAGCGGCCGCTAGCAACCCTGGGGGTGGGTTCGAGTGAACTCGTGTGTGTGTGTGTGTGTGTGGTGTCCGGACACTGTATTGCTGTGTAGTTAATGCCTTGTGTGCGTTTGTAATTGTGTGAGTGCATGGTGTACAAAGGAGTATATCTACAGTGCGGGGGAGTTTCTACCCGCGACTGAAGGGGCCGAGTGAAGCCTGAGGCACCGGCCGGGGCAGGCTGTGGGAGCAAGGAGTGCCCTGCGGTGACGCGGAACAAGTGGAGAAACGTTGGTCAAGATGTGTATTGTGTTTAAAGGTAGTGATTTGTGTAGATCGGGCACATTTTAACCGTGAGTATGAGCTCAGGGAGTTCCTCTGCCCTAATAGTTAGACTTTATCTCTAGAATTTTGCTGTGTGCTGTTATTTTGATTGTGTCCAGAGTGTGTGAAGACCAGAGGAAGCTCGTGTAGGTAAATGCTGAACTGTATTGTATGCTGCATTTTGTTGAGAAAAGTGGGCACTTTGAGAGATATGCCCTTTCCCAGTGAGTTTGTGTGGTTCTTCTCCCACATTGTGGTAATTTGATGCTCGAATTGCGTAGTGGTGTTTGTGGAGATTTTAAAATTTTGCTTGCAACAAATGTAGCATTTTACACAGAAGAACTAGAGTATGGTGATTTATGTTTTACTGTGGTAAAACGAACTAAAGGAATTCCAAGAATTCCCCCCCCCCCCACAGCAATTCCAGCCCTGACTTGTGAATTTGAGATAAGGGAGGAGAGCAGTGTGTGTCTGTGTTTGTGGGCATATCAAAGTTTTTGCTGTAACAAGCACAGCCTATTGCAAGGCAGTAAAGTGTCAGTAAAATTGCTTGAATTAGATTGTGAGAGAAGAGAACTAGAAAAAACTGAGATTTTGTAAAACAGAGTTTAGATAGAAGAGATGAATGAGTTTATGAGACTTCAGTTAGTAATATAGTAAGTTTGAACTAGAAACAGCCCGCCGTAGAGTTTAAGTGATAAACGCCAAAGTGATAAATGGAATAGCCTGCAAGCAATTCCTGAGAGCCTTTGGTGCATTGAGAAGCTGGCACCTTGTGTGCAATGCAGATTTCTGTGCCTTAAGTGTAAATTTAAGGTTCCTGATCAAGCCAATTCAGAACTTGAGATCTTAAAGCTCATGTGTGGAGGATCACCTCTAATGCCTGCCACCTGAAGGTCTGTGTGTGTGGGAAAAACTGAGAAAAGACGACACTGTGAGGCTTGGGTAGAAAAAAGATTGTATAAAGAGAAAGAAAAAATGAGAACTAACCAGAGCAAAGGGGTTCCTGAACTAGCCCCTTTGGGAGGGGCTCACTGGGAGAAAGCTGCCAGTAGGGGCGGCTCAGAAAAGGATTTATAATACCTTATTATAGTTAATGCTGTTTTAAAATAAGAAAAGAAATAAAGTCCCATATGTTGATGTAGTTTTATTTTAAGAATTCACCCAGAATGGCAGAGTAACTGTGGGTTCAGAGCTCCCTCTGACCTACTGGTGTTAGCCCTTGAAAAAGAAAACAAAGCAAAGAGAAAGCAAATGAAACGTGTTGTTCAGCATGCAGCATAAGATAGCAATGTATGAAGTCAGAGAAGGTTTATCATACTGAAATGCAAAGCGATTACAGCTCGCAAAATAAGTACTTATAATTTATTAAAGACTCCTCCTAAAGTAAAAGAGGATAAAGAGGACTTCCCCAAAAGGGAAGAGGACTCAGGCTCCAAAGGTATACCCATTTGCACCCATCCACCTCCTGGCAACTCATCCAGAACTAGGAGGTAACAAAGCCCTCTTCGAGAGGTAGTGAGACCAGGAAAAGGAAAAGGGTGAAATTTTAGTTGATACAGGAGCCATATATTCAGTTTTAAATAAAGCTTTAATACCTGTGGAGAACCATTGGGTTATAGTGTGGGGAAAAACTGACCAGTCTGAGAAGGCATACCTTTGCAAATCTTTAAAGTAACATGTGTACGTAGAAGCTTTTGTATATGCCCAATTCTCTAAACATTCTCAAATGGGGGGTTACTCTGGAGGCAAATGATATAAAGATGTTAGGCTTAACATTAACAGCCATTGAAATTAAGAAAGAAATTAGTAAAGAGATATTAGAACAAGTATTTTCAGAGGTATAGGCTTCTGCTGTATCAGAGAGGGTGAAGAATGCACCTCCCCCCCCATAGTAAAAAGGCTTAAGAAAGGAACACAACCAGTGAGAATTAAGCAGTACCCCCTGAAAAGAAGATGGGGAAGAAATCAGCCCAATAATCAATGGTACTGTATTGAGGGCTATCAATAAGATAACAAGGAATTTATACCCTGTAGTAGCAAATCCATACACTTCACTAACTTGTTTAACACCTGAGCTAACCTGGTTTACTGTTTTAGACCTGAAAGATGCCTTCTTTTGCCTCCCTATCCACAAAGCCAGCCAGAAAATTTTTGCATTCAAATGAGAAAGCCCTGAAAGCAGTGCAAACCCCAGCTCACATAGTCCATGTGCCTCAAGACTTCAAAACTCCCCCACTCTGTTTGGGAGCAACTTGCAAAAAGCTGGAGTCCTGAGAAGCTCCACAGGAAGAAGGAAGGCTGTTGCAGTACATGGGTGACCTTCTAGTAGCCACTCAGACGAAAGAAGCGTGTGTGGCCTAGACGGTAAGGCTTTTGAATTTCCTAGGACTCCAAGGATACAGAGTATCAAAGAAAAAGGCACAGGTAGTGAAACAGAAAGTCATCTACCTGGGGTATGAGGTGAGTGCTGGGCTACAGACTCTAGGGCAGGCTTGCAAGGAAGCCATATGCCAAACCCCAAAACCCCAGACAATAAAAGAACTCCGAACCTTCTTGGGCATGGCAGGGTGGTGCCGGCTGTGAGTTTATAATTATGGACTGCTCGTCAAACCCCTCTATGCTCTTATTGCCAATGGAAACAGAGATCTCCTGTGGACGAAAGAAGCCACACGGGCCTTTCACCAGCTAAAGAGTGCCCTCATGTCAGCTCCAGCCCTGGGACTTCCGGATGTAAGTAAACCATTCTTTCTATTTGCCCATGAAAAACAGGGAATTGCCTTGGGAATACTGGCCCAGGACTTGGGTCCATACGGGAGGGCAGTTTCTTACTTCTCCAAGCAACTATAATGCAACAGCCAAAGGATGGCCAGTTTGCCTCAGAGCTGTAGCAGCTGTTGTGCTGAATATTCAGGAGGCAAGCAAATTTACCCTGGGACAAAGAATGACTGTGCTTGTGTCCCATACAGTGTCCACAGTACTGGAAGTAAAGGGTGGCCATTGGCTTTCACCACAGAGGTTCCTGAAATACCAGGCCATCATGGTAGAGCAAGATGATGTAGAAATAGTGGTGACTAATATTGTCAACCCAGCTTCCTTTCTCAGTGGAAATCAAGGGGAAGCAGTGCACCACAATTGCCTGGAGACCAGTGAAGCTACCTACTCCAGCCGCCCAGACTTAAAGGACACTCCTTTGGACGATGCAGAGACCTGGTTCACTGACGGGAGTAGCTACGTTGCCAATGGAAAGCGACATGCTGGGAACGCAGTGACCACCTGCAGAGAGGTAATAGAATCCGGACCCTTACCAACAGGCACCTCTGCACAGAAAGCCGAGATAATTGCCCTGACCCGTGCCTTAGAAATGGCAAAAGGAAAGAAGATAAACATCTACACAGACTCGAGGTATGCATTCGGGGTCGTGCATGCACATGGAGCCATCTGGAAAGAGAGGGGACTTCTGACCTCACAGGGAAAGAACATCAAACATGCATCAAGGCACACCAAAAAGTGAGCTCCGAATTGGAAGAAGGAAATGAGCTGGTGGATAGCGAGGCAAAGGAAGCAGCAAAAGGTGAGGTAACTATTGAAGGAGCCCTAATTCCAGATGGACAAATTTCCCTTGAAGGTAAGCCAGAATATAGTAAGAGAGATAGAAAATTAATTGAAGATCAAAAAGGGATATATAACCAAGAAGGGTGGGCTACCATTGAAAAGAAGCTGGTAATCCCTTCCCATTTATTATGGTCACTAGTAAGGGAAGAGCACCAGAAAGCACACTGGGGAATAGATGCCCTATACACCTACTTGATTGAAAGAATAGTTGTAGGAATTTATATGCCGCTATTACTCAGGTGACCCGACAGTGTGATCTTTGCCTCCAGACTAACCCCAAAAATGCTCCCAAACCGAAACCCGGTCAGACTGGGAGAGGCCATGGGCCTGGACAGCAGTGGCAAATTGACTTTTCAGAACTCCCAAGGAAAGGGGGGTATCGGTATTTATTGGTATTGACAGATACATTTTCAGGGTGGCCAGAAGCATTCCCCACCAGAACTGTCAAAGCTCGAGAGGTGACCAGGATGTTATTACAAGAAATAATACCACGCTTCGGAGTTCCAGCCACAATATCCTCGGATAGAGGATCACATTTCATTTCCAAGATAGTGCAACAGATTAGTAGCCACCTGGGCATAGATTGGGAACTTCACACTCCATACCGCCCCCAATCAAGTGGCCAGGTGGAGAAAATGAATCATTTGATTAAGCAGCAGATTGTGAGACTTGGGCAGGAGGTTAATCTGCCCTGGCCCCAAGCTCTTCCACTGGAACTATTGCGAAACCGAACTAAACCTCGGGCTAAAGATAAGTTGAGTTCTTTTGAAATGCTTTATGGAAGACCATATGGAATACAAAAGGGAATGTCCACCCACAGTGGGGAGGTAACACTGGCCACCTACATGGTAGCTTTAAGCAAACATCTCAGAGAAATTGAGAAACATGTGGCTGGAGCTTGAGCAAGGACCTAGATGGGCCAGTACATAACATACAGCCTGGAGATTATGTATATGTTAAGTCTCTTACAGAGAAAACTTTAGAACCACAGTAGGAAGGATCATTCCAGGTGCTTCTCACCACCTTCACCGCAATCAAGATCAAGGAGCAGAATGCCTGGATCCACCACTCTCGAGTGAAGAAGGCCCCAGAAGCCCCCCCTTGGAGAGTGACATCAACAGACAATGAACTGAGACTAAAGCTTACACGGGCAAAAATGAGTATATCGCAGTCGGGAGTGGTTCATACTTTCACTTGCAGAATTGTTTTGTATATATTTATAACTGATCTTGCTAATTTGGAATTAGAGAATACTACAATGAGTAGCTATGTTAACATCCCTATCAAATGTACATGGCAAAGCATTGAGAGACTCCTATTGTGATAGGGGTCTGCATTAAGTAAAAGAATTTACTTATTTTCTAGGAAAGGGGGGAATGAGACAAAGTAGAAATTTTCCAGGTTCCAGGGTAGAAATCCATTTTGATTTAGGTTAAATGTACATCTTTTAGTTAAGCCTTGGAATCTTAGCTGTTTAGTCTGAACTCAGAAAAATTGATTCAGTGAAGGGCAGAGATAAGGGGGGGGAGACAGGTCAACTTGGCCTAGGAATTCTTTCTGATAACAAAAGAAATAGTGCTAGATGTCACTCGAAGTCTGTAAAATGAATATGTATGAACCTACTGTGAAATTGTATGCATATGTATTTGGGGAGAAAGATAAAAGAGGACCTGAAGATCCCAGAGGTACACATGCCTTTTAAGGAGAGTAATCCCCGCATGCGTCCAGCGCTGCAATAAACATACCGGCTTTACAACTTTTACAAAATGGTGGAGTTTTTGATTTTCTCCGCAAAACAACATGGTACAATATTATATATTTAGAAATTCAAGCCTCTACTGTTAGGTTGTTTACATGGTTTTCTGGCCTTTCTAACTTTGCACAACCACCCTTTGCAGCTATATCTTTTTGCAGTAAGGCATCCCAGGGGTCTGTGAGATGTTTTAATGTGAGGCAGAACTAACATGCAAAGTACACATGACATACTCGACATATTTCACCTCAGAAAGTTACAGTATGCTTAGACGGGATGAAATACGAAATATAGACTTAACACAACATTTCTAAATCTTGGAAATCTACTACCTGAACTTTGAGTCAGTTTGCAGGACTCTGTAGAAATGCAAAGGTGAAGTCCAAGGAGTAGAGCAGAAGGCATATTGGCCAGGGGGACAGAAGATTGCTCTGAAGGGTGATGTAAGCAAGATTGCATCCTATAAAGATAGCAGCTGCTTCTGCTGGTGTCAACATCGAGAATTTGTGCCACTGGCCTAGTTTTCTGGGGACTTTTGACCTGCACGCTCTTGAGGGCTTGCAGACATGAATTAATCTGTCCTTTGATCTTTTCTTTCATTTGAATGTCTATGACCTGATTTGGTCTTGCGTACTGTACTGTGTTGTTTTATAAACAGACATGTTTCCACTGTTTGAAAGCTGTAGTTGAAAGTTTGGTTGCAATTATGAGTTGGCTGTCAAAAGAATTAATTTTCTGCTTTAAGCAAAATATCAAGAGAGACATTCAATCCACTCCTGTGATACAGATTCATTTTGAATTTACAAGGTAATTTGTATTAGTGGTTGTACTGCCTGTGCAATAAATATAACTTGATTGGTTTCTAATGATGATGATAGCCCTCTTTGTATTACTATAAGAATTGAATCCACCATCATTATTTTCCTATTATTATTGTGCTGTAAAGGCAAAACTGTTTTGCATTAACCAAGGAGTAAAATGCATGCATTGAGCATCATTCTTGCAGGTAGTCCTCAATTCTGAAAAGACCTCTCAGAAGCTGCATCAAACAGGAAAGCTAGACAGATGGCAGAATCAGAAGCTGCCATTTAGGATCGAGTACAAAATGACACCCAAGAAATTCTTCATGGATGCTGCATAAGTACAAAGACGCCATTATTTCAAGGTGGGAAATAGTCAATGTGAAACTTGTTCGATGAATAAAAAACGATGCTAATCAAGACACTAGAGTACCAAGCGTGCGACAAGGCTTTTTTGTAATGAACATCATTCCCAGCATGAAAAAGTACTCTTTTTATTGTAGATCGTTTAAAAGTGCACAACAGTTCGGAAAAAAGTGCTTTTCTTTTTTCTATTAATAAGAACTGCATATCATTCTAAGAGATACTGGACACAGGTTTTTGAAAACAATGTTATTTTAAAGGTTAATTCTATTCATAAATACTTCACAGGAAAGAAATTTGATCTGCTGTTTATCCTGAAGACTCTTAAAGGAAATTATCTTGATTGGGTTCTCTTCTGACTAGTTCAGAAGCTCAGTCTTACCTGCATTCTAATGGTTTTTTTTGTTCCTGATGGCACGGCTTAGACATCCTTGTCTCCATTACCGTCATGATTTCCATATCAAGTGATGAGAATTTTTCTTCATGATTGGTGAAGTTAAGTGTCATAATATTCATGTCAACTCAATTTGAAGTTTTTTTTCCAAAGGAATCTCTTCCTTCCTAATGAAAACCTTTTGAAATAGCAAACCTACTCAGTTTTTCAGAAAGTGATATAATACACCTGTAGAGTACAATGTCCCCCGAGTTGTTTTTTCACCAGAAGAAAACTGCTGTTTTCTTCTTCTATCACCTTAGACTTTATTCAAAACCTTTTTAAACCTTTAAATTTCTATTTATAGCTAATTACTATTCTACTAAGAAATGGCTGTACTTCTAGTAGGGAAACTTCAAGGTCAAGTAAGATTTTATCTTGTACAAAATTTTAAAAACTCCAACTCTTAAAAATGATACCAGAAAATGACGTCTGTAAGACTGTGGCAGGAGGCTTTTTCCAGAACAATGTGCAGTTCTTCCCAATTCTATTTTTCCCTCCCATTACTTTGTACACAAAGATTTTTACACAGTCTTCTAACAGTGGCATGTTACTACTGGGCTAGAGTATTGCCCTGCCAGCATTGGTATTGACTGGAATGCAGCTGTGTTCAGATTTGCTGATGGGACAAGGGTTTTTTTGCTGAACACACTTTAGCAAGCAAGAGGGCTTCTTGGTCTTTAGATGCTGAGTCCCAGAAAAAGATGAATGAGCCAGTGACATGCCTCGTGTTTTGAAGAGAGATCAAAAACTTATTTCTGGGGTCACCTCCCTTTTGGTACGGAAAGCACACAGAGGGCTTTGAAGCAGCACTTTCACCCTCTTTGCATTCATTAGTAAATCTGAGACAGAGCTTGGCCCAAGGTTTGTGCAAAAATACTCTTTTGATGCAACTGTTCACCAGAAAATATCTCTGGGAAAGTTTGCAGGGGCAGAAAGCAAGCCCTTCCTGGGAAATCTACTGAAATGGTTCAGAAGTTATTCCCACTCACTGTTGCTAACCTCTGCTGTCTAGCTGTCGGATATGCTTGGGACCATGTTGAAATAATTCTAAACAGTGTACTGAGGCTGCAATATTGAGTAAACACAGGTATTTTCCATAGGTGTCAGGGAAAAACATTTCTATTGGTAAAAATGAGTTCCATAGAAAACAAGAACAGCATGGTAGAAAATAATTACATCAATAGAATGAAGATGCCCAGAATTCTTCTTTTGAAGTTACACAGAGTCAATATTTTCTAAATAATGTTGTGAAACTTATGAAGAAGTAGGAGTGCATTCCACCTGACTGGTGCACAAGTTCATGTTTCCAACCTACAAAAAACATATTTTTAAAAGAAAAAGATTCCACCTTGTGGAAAAGTAGCCCACTAGTAATTGTATCAAAGGTAGGATTAGATCAAGTATTCCTACAAGACAGTAGTAGTACTATGAAAAGCCTTTTGGCATCTATCTGACTACAGGAAACTTCAGCAAGCAGAAGTGTCTTTCCCTGCTGCAAGCTGTACTTCCGATTTGCTACTGCTGCTTAAACATTGTTCAAAGAAAACTTGTCAAAATAAAACTACTGTATACAAGCAACTGGAACTATCCATTGCGTTCCAGCCAATTTGAACTAGAAAATATCGGACACACACTCTAGTTGAATATTTTAATGCATAGATGGAGTATACCATCACAAAGAAATGGGAACGCTGGAGAAAGGAGCAAATGCAGATGAATTTCAGGGAAGGAAATTATTGGAGAGCTAACTGCAGTCCCTCGACTTTACAAGAAATGATGTCCAGTAAATCCCAACCTGAAACATAAAGAACTCCGTTTTGAAATGGGCTGCATCTATGGTCCTCTGTTCTTCCTAGATGAAGAAACTGTGTTTTGAATCAATCTTCCAAGTGGTATGGCTAAAGACCTTGGATACCTCAAGATTTTTTTTTCCAGAAGCAACTGTCTCGAAACCTCTTTAAACTGACTTTTCCCCTGAAGATGCCATCTTTTAAAAGAGCACCTTGTCATTTCCAAATTTAGAGTAAAAGTAACACTCTTCCTTAGTTATCTTTCTTTTTTTTTTGCAGTTTCCTGCTAACATAGGCTGCAAAGTAGAGAACGGACCGCAGCTCTTTCTGGAGCATCTTGAACAAATGCCCTTGCTTATGTTCCAATCTTTCACTTCTCCAAAATCCCTAACGATGAAGAAAAGGTTGTGAAGGCATTACTAGTAGTATTAGATGGCAATGGATGGGTGTGATTTATCAAGTAGAATTTGTATCACATAGATGATACTTGGCAAACAGCAAATGAAGGGGTTTCTTTCAGCTCTCAGACTGATGTTACATGTCAGTAATTTATTAAAAAGATAACAAGGAGGATATTTTTTAACAGTGAACACCCCTACCCATGGACATCTGAATCTTAGGAATAGACAGTGTCTGATTTAGAAAAAAAGAAAGAATGACCACAGTTTAAAGAAGCATATGATCATGAACACTTTGCTGATGGAACGTAGCCTATTCATTGGCTGAAATGAAGCAGGTAGACAGGATACAGGAAATATCAGTTTATGGATCAAACATTTATTTTCCAAAGTGATGCTTACAGATGGTGAACTCACAACTTCCATATTGCACAGTAGATAAGAGTACCTAACTTGCTCCATCAAGTTATCCCTTGGAATCATCATCCAAGGGGATTTTCCTCTGCCTCTGTGAAAATGTGCCTACCTTTTTCACAACACTTTTGCAGCAGCATTCTTAGGCCTGATCAGCTGGTATGGAGGGTGAATGATCAGCAGCAAGGTGACTGGCCAGGGTCATTTGCTTCCATGGATTTTGATCTATTTTTGAAGACTCGCTTCAGCCCTGTTTGTCCAGCACAGCCTTCAAATGGTGCTAAACAATTGTTCGGGCTATGGACCACATGAGAAAGTACTTTCTGGTGCCTTTACTGGGCCATATGCTCTTGATTCTGTACCTCAGCTTCTCCATCACCTCTCATCTCTTTCACATGAGCTATGTTCAAGGTCCACAGGATACTTTTCACAGAATCTTCAGGCCTGATGCAGTAGGAATGTTGAACAGAACGCAGCTGGGATGAATTTTCCAATTTGGATAAAACCTCTTGTGCACACAAATCCCCCTATGCTCAGAAAAACCTTCACTAAGCACTCGTGTTCTACCTAAACCGCAGTTTAGTCTGAAAGAAAATCTTTTGTCTGAGAGTATCTGAGAGATTTGCATGAAGCACGGATATCTGACAGATGCAATTTTGAATATCAGAGGAAAAAGAAAATGGCAAGAAGTTTTTAATGTTATTGGGTTGAATTTTCAATTCCATGCAGTTTTTCAAAAAGTGTCAATCTCAAATGGCCATCAACATATTTCAGTCATCTGTAAGTTAGTATTCATATCAAATGTGTTTCAAATCAATAGAATTTCAAACCTTTCCTCAAAGTTTATATGCCTAGATTTAGTACTTCTGAGCTAGATTAGATGAAAGGAAGATATTTTTTTGCTGTTGGGGTGCTGGAACGCTGGAACAGGATGCCCAGAGAAGTTGTGGATGTCCCATCCCTGAAAGCATTCAAGGTCAGCTTGGATGGGGCTTTGAAGAGCGACCCTTGATTTTTGAATGCGACCCTTGATGGTAGATAAACAAAGCTTGAATATAGAAGAAACTCAGATTGAAATATAGGAGCAAATTTTCTCTCAGCTCTTGGGGTAAATTCAAAGTTGTACAAAATTGCATTTCTCTGTGATTTTCACTACCGTAACAGAAAGCTTCATGAAAACTATGCAGAAGATATCACATTTTAAAAGCGATAAGAACTACAACATCAAACACATGGGATGGGTTTCAACATAGGACACTCTCTGAGAGAAAATCTCTGTATTTCAACACCATCCCAATCATTAGGATTTCAAGAAGTGCCAAAGAAGGCGGCAAAATATCCTTCAGGACATTATTTACTGTAGTTCAGCCTGTCCATTAGTTGGAATTGGTGTTTGAACTCATGTAGATGTACCACACACGCTTTCCATGCACTGAAAAATTACTGTTTACAATGAATAAGTAATGAGGATCAAACTTGATTGAAAGCATCTTAAAAATGTCAAGTATTTCACTGTAAATGATCTATGATCAAAATACTTATTCCACCTTAGTGAGGGACAAATAAATTCTTCCATAGCATGGTGGTTTAAAATTGTATAAACCAATGTTTTCTTCTGAAAAGACATCATCTAATTTTTTCTAGTTTTAGAAGAAAATATTCCTAGACATAGAAGAAAGGAATTTTAAAGGAACAAATGAAAGGAAAATATTCTACGAACAGAATTCATTGAAAACCTGTGTTTTAAATATGAGGTAGATATTCAACAGAATTTTCCTACCAGATATTTGAAATAGTGTACCAGCTATTTTGCCCACAAAGAGAGGCATTTAGCATTTCAGTCTTTTCCAAGGTGTTCACGATCTGCTATGCTGATCTCTGTGGGTGCCTAGGTGTGTGCAGAAGGGGGGGCATGTGAAGGGGAGTGTCTATGTTTGCTTAGCACTCGGAGAGGCAGATTCATGCCTCAGCTCCATCATTTCTTTTAGAAACTTCCCAGAGAGTGGATATGAAGTTTCATATCCAAAAGAGATCAGTTCCCAAGTCATCCATTTTACTCTACCTTGTAAATCACATGCTTTGTTGCATATTTTATCAAATATACTTTCAAGCCGCATGGAGGAAGGAGAATGTGGAGAATCCCTCCAATGTCTTGCAACTTTGACGCAAATAGATTTTCAAGAAAATCATCATTTCTCTTTTAAATACATCAGGGACAGGCATGATGGTGGTGTCAACCTGTTGGAGTTTTTGTTGCTGGGGAAGTTGTATGAAAGGATTGTATTTTACATTGACCAGTTACTGAATCAAGTGCATGAACACATATGAAATTCAACTGGGGTTTCCTTTTTCTAGTAGACTACTTCTAGAACTAGCTAACAGACTCAAGATGACTCTTTTTCTCTGGTTTTGTTTCTTTCCTATTTTCTTGGCTTCTTTGCAACTATCTACACAATTTTAGAACTTTTTTCCCCAACTAAAATTATTTCATAGACCGATTATTAAGATATGCTTTTTACAAGGAATTTTTTATATCTTTCCTAGAGTTGAGAAAGTTAAGGACATAGATCTTTTTTTTCCCTTATGAATATTGCAATGAAATAGTTAAATAAAGACCAACTCCTTTTTTCTATTTGGAATCCAAGTAGATAATTCCCATACAGTAATACATTTGGTGGACCAATATTTGCCATTCTGATGTAAGTTGTCATTTCTTAACAATATGCTTTCTGTGACTACGTTGACAACACTTTTGGTAAAGATCCTAACTGGTCTTAGACACACATAGGGAGAAATTTTCTCAGCCAGTGTCCATCTTAAGTGTGCGTCTCAGAGGATCTTTCTAGAGCTGGGGAATTTTCCCATGAAAGGGATTCAGTTATGGAAGAGACAGTTATTCCGGAGTTTTACATTCTTCTTGAACACTACTTCAGGAACTTAAATCCCACGTCCATTTGGATCTCACTCTGCACAGAGCTTTGTCATACCAGTCCTTGAAATGCATCTCTAAGAGAATTCACTAGCACAGAATGAATGAGGGTAGAAAAGGTCTGTGGGGCTCACCAAGTCCCATCCCCCTGCTTCAACCAGGATACCTAGAGCCTGTTGCCCAGGATTACATCTGGGCCTACTTTTAATGTCTTCAATGATCCAGACTCCACCATCCTTCTGGACACTCTATGCCATGGTTCAGTCACCATCACAGTAAAAAATAATTTCTTGGTGTTTAGAGGCAATCTCCTGTATTTCAGTGTGTGCCTACTGCCTCTTGTTTTTTCACTGAGCGTCATTGAAAAGACACTGGTTCCCTGCTCTTTGCACTATTCTTTCCCGTATGTATGTGTGCTGCCATGTAGATAAATGTCAAAAACTTCCCTGAAGCCCAGGCAGGCGATATTCTCTTCATCTACCAAGTTCATTCACCAGAGGAGTTTAAAAAGTGCTTGACAAGCATGAATTTCCCCTGGTAAATCCATGCTGACTACATTATTTTGTCCTCTTTCATGTGCCTGGCAATGCTTTCTAGGCACTACTGGAAAGCTTTCCATCTACTCCATCAACTTCCTGGGGATAAAAATGAAGCTGGCTGACTCGTACTTTCCTGGTCCTCCTAGCTGACTTTTGTGATGATGGGTGACATTTGCTTTCATCCAGTCTTTGGGCACTTTCCTCAGTCACCATGATCCACCAAACATGATCAGGAGTGGCCTCAGAATAACATCTGCTAACACTCTTGAGACCTGTGGATCCATCTCAACAAGGCCTGTGGACTTTATGGAATACTTCCCAATTCAGTGACTATGCCCATAAAAATTTGCATGGGATAAGAGGACATTTTAACAGGTACCTGAAGAGTGAGTGAAAAGCTATGGAAGCAATCCAAAAGGACAAAGACTAGAGTTCCCTTTGAAGACAAAGCATCCTATCATGGAGCTGAGCAGCTTTAGATCCAGGTAAGCTGCCTCTCTGAAAGGATGCAGAAGACATGATTTTACCTAATCCAGTAATAAAATGTGTTGACCATTCACTTGCAATACAAAAAATTCAATGATTTCCAAAATTATTGCCCCCTAACTAGACAAAAATGTACTGGCTGGGTATTCCCCTAACAGATGAGAGCACCTGCTTGATGTCTCTTATGCGTGCAGACTATTTGAAGTAGGTCATTTGAGTGGGGATTCCTGGTCTTCGAATTTTCTTTCTGATGAATTTGGAATATTTACTGAAGCAAGGACCGGAGGATGAAAACTTCATTTCCCATCAGCGCACGCTAACATCCATGGCCGTAATGCCATTGTTTATCCCCAACTGAGTCAAGAATTCATGACTACAAAGTGGATCAGCTACAAATGGAAAGATCAAGGCTGGATAATATTGTCTCTTGGTAAAGCTATTTATCTCAAATTAAGTGACCAACTTTTAATCACTCACTGGCCTAAAGCTACAAGGAGGGGGAGATGGACTAGGTTTCCTTCCACGGCTGCTCTCTTTGTCCCCTAAGTGTTTAATATGGGTAGGAAGACATTCAAAAAGATAGCTTTGCAGAATTCATAAAATTCAGTCTTAAAAAAATCATTTTTTAGCAGCTGAAATGAATATAGCAAATAAAATGTATAAGTTTGTCTTGCCTTGTTCTGCAGGTTTTGTAACTGGCACACCTTTCCTTATGAACGTACTGCCCTTTCCTAAATAATCTCATATGGAGAAACATGCTTCTGATAAGAAGAGAACTAGGATGTCTTTACTCAACCTTTTATTTTTTCTGATGCTCGGTCTTCTTAAATGAATGGTTTTCTAAAATTGAAATGCGCTACTATTGTTCCCACGGGGTAAGCTGCAGACTCTTCCTGTCAGAGGTGTCACTAATCAGCTGGTCTCCTATCTGCCTTTAAGTAGTTGAATGTTCTGGTCTAAAAGTAGTGCCTTTGACGTAGCCATGCTCTTAGTTGCCAGTGTCATCCTAAATCCAAAGACCCTCCCAAAGGACCGCTGGTTCTGTAGTCAACTAAGGAAAAAAGACCCGTCCATCCATGCTTTCTGATTTAAACTATTAGGCTATGATGTCCCTAAACAATTCTCTGCAGTTGAACACTACTTATCTTTGGCGTGTTTCTTCAACTCACTTGCGAGTCATTCATGCCTTAGGTTATTGGGAGAATTGCTTCATTGGAAGATGATTAAAAGGGGTATGAGAATACTTTCGTGCCTCTGCTATGAGGATACTTTTCAAATCCATACAAACTTCCTGCAAATGCAAAAACCTGCATCCTGTATTGTCCTAGCTTATAAAATAAAAATGCATTCTATTCCCACGCTCAAGAACTGCGGAAACCAGGGGTGGCATCGTTTTTTCCTTCTCTCCTGTTAATGGGCCCATCAATGTCTTGCCACATGACTCAGAGATAACTCCCTCCAGGAGCCATTTCTGTTTCACGGGTAATCAAGGACCCACAGCATGACTCAGAAAGATATCAGCCCATTGGGAGATGCTCTGCCCAGGGGGTAGGATCTAAGCATCCCCACCTGGATATAATCTGGGTTTTGGGACACAACCAGCAGTCTTCCCACTGCATTGCCAGAGGAACGGCCACCCTTAGCCACTGGTTTTCCAGAGGACAAGAGCTACCAGATGGTTTCTACAGAATCACCACTTCAACAAGACCATTTCATCCAAACTGCTTTCACCACCCTAACTAGCAGGATGTCAGCTTGTATTCTGACTCTGTCAGTGGTTTTTCTTTTGTATTCGTGCATGTATTTGGGGTTTTTGCCCTTTTCCTAATAAACTGCATTTCTGACTTGGAGTCTTGCTGCGGTGCCCGATTTTTTGAGCCCGACTAGCTCCTGACACCGACAGCGATAGTGGGCCGCCCCAAGAAAGCTGTCGAAGCCGGGCTGCAGCTGTAGGCCACAGCTGCTCTACGGCACAGGTGGACTGCCTTGGGGATAGAACTGCGCTGAGGGCAGGGACAAGGAACAGGGAGAGGTCTTCTGCATGTTTTTCAGTTTACTCCCTGGAGGGTCAAGGACAGAAAGACACTGACTCAACGGCATATATCAACTTCTAAATGGGGGGAGGTCCCAGGGGAGGATATAATCTTTAACCAACTGGGAGAAACTGGGGGTGGAACACAAGGCGGGAAATACACTGTTTAAACCAGTAGGGGACTACAGGGGAGGAGAATAACTTGAAGAAACCAATGGGGTTTCGAAGGGTACAAAATTGAGAGGGAAGTTTCTAGAGAAAGGGGCAGGCTTGGGGAGGGATTGATGATGTTCAATGGGAGAAGGAACAGGGAAGAAAAGGGCAGGTCTTTGAGGAGAGGGACAGCTAGGGCAAAAGCCAACAATACAGGGGGGAAAGGAACAATCCATTAATAATAACATATGTTATAACAGCACAAAATAGGAAGGATTATAAAACGAACTACTAGAACTGCATTACAATAAGAAACACACACTGCAACAGAGTGTCTCACTGCTTTTGCTTTCAAACCAGAAGAGCTGCCAACCTAAACATTTCCCAACTTCAAAGTTAACTGGCTGCAGTTTTGATTTCCTTCTTAAATATATCACCAAGGCGCTACCAGCTGCTGTAATTGGCTCAGCAGCATGTCTGTTCTTAGTGCCAAGCAGGGATTCACTTTGCCAGGCATGGAGGAAGCTTCTAGGAGCTTTGCACAAAAAATCACTTCTGTGTCTGGCTTCTTCCCTCCCCACCAAAAACCAAGCCTTGCCAAACCAACACCCTAACTAATCCGTAGTACTTAGTTCGCATCCAAGAATTTCTTTTAGAGGATACTTTACGTTTTTTACCAAATGCACTGAAAAGAAGTGGATCAATAATATTGATAAAAATTGTTCCAGTTCAATAGAAATATTGGGTCATGCAACTCTAGATTACATAGCTATTTTTTTGTATGATACACAGAAGCGTTTTTCACTTCCATGTAAGAGCCTAAATGAGGGATATGGGAGTCCAGGCGGCTCTCCAAAATGCAGTTTATTCCATCCAAGACGTTGCAGCAGTCCAGGGTGGTGGGCAACAGAGCCTGTGCCCACAGCTGTCATCTCTAACTGCAGGCAGGCCTGGAGACCCTTTGGTTTTGGTACTTTGCTGAGCATCTTCATACAGTAGAACCAATCTATCCCTTAACTATTATCTATAGCCTATCCTAACGACTATAATTACCATATGTTGCTATTCTCCACTCACTAAAAGTCAGTACATTACAGTTGAAGCTGAAAGTTGTTTTTCAGTTTTCTTGACAGTGGAAAATTTGGAGAGCTTTTTCTGCTTGCAGCATTTGCTGACTTGTTTGCCTGTGCTAGCTTCCTGCTTGGTAAAAACATCGTCTTGTTTGGGTTGGGTTTATCCTTTGCTGTAAGTCATACAATCCTCTTCTAATTAAGGTATCCTCGGTTATCCAGTAAGACTGGCTCAGCAATTCTTTTCTTCTCGATCAAAACTTGCTTCCAACTCTATTCCTTCTTCAGACTCCACATTGAAAAATCTTTCTGCCAAGCATACATATCTGTGAGACTTTCTTGTCAAACTTTCATCTTTCCCAACACCTCTAAAGAAATGTTTCCTGATGGTTTGGATCAGAAGATCCAGTATTGCCATCCTGAGATTTTTCATTCAAAACCCATAAGCTGTGCTCAAGGTTTTGGCTATGTTCTTCGTTGTGCTTTGCATCTATTTTGGATAGAAAGCCAGTGTAGATGATGTCCTTGCTGCAGTAGCCATGGGAAATAAGGTGGAGTGTCTGGCTGATGTACCGGGATGTAGACTATCCAGCACTCCCCCAGGGAGGCGAGGATCCCTAAAGGAATAGAATATTGGCTATGCTCTGGGAGTTTTACAGAGAGAAAGATCCTCACAGCTCAAATGATTTGTCTCCTGGAGTTCTGAGGAGTATGTTGTGAAGAAGAAGGCTGCTGTCTTTTCCAAGAATCTTCCGTGCATTCAAGAGGATCATTGAACTTCTTGTCTGAGAATGAAAGAAATATCAGTAGTAATTAGTACTTTTTCTCTGTCTGTGCATCACTGATTGAATTTGGGTAGGCTGTATTTTTTTTATTTATTTATTTGCATTATTCATCATAAGCTGTTCCAAATTCCCAAATTCTGCTTCACTTCTTTCTGTTGTAGGCCAGTCTGGTTCATCTTCTCTTCTACTGTATTATTGCAGACCATATCTCAATGGATTTTTTTTTTCATTTTGAACATTAGGTTTAAACTGATTGAAGAGAACGCTTTATTTATCCTTATTTGACCAGTTTGCAAGGAAATACAGAATTTTGAAGAGAAGTGACGCGACTCCACTTGAGGTTTTCAATGGAAGAGAAGAATGACGATGTCCTACTTTCACAGCATTGTTTACAGTAACATTGCAGCTAGTTTCCAGCAACGAAGGCCAGGTTCTGGAAGCAGGCATGCATGATTGTAGAGAAGTCTAAAAAGTTTCAGTTTGGCCGCTTTTCTTGAAAAATAGCTAATATGTCTCAAGGTTGTGCTGAATCTCGTTGTACAGACACTTCTTTTGAGGTCTGAACTCCTTGCTGGACTTCTGTATCTAAGAATCAGATACAGTAAACCTATGTTTCCTTATATGCTGTAAGAATTTGGTTCTAATCTAGAAGAGCAAGAAAAGGTTGCCATATTAATACAAGGTAAAGAACCTGCTAAGAAAGCAGTTAATGGACTGCTTTTTTTATTGGAGCAGTGATTTAGTGGTTTGCTGGGTTTTTTTTTTTTTTTTGCTTCTCAATAGAATTTTAGAAGTGGTGGGGTAAGAAAGTGTGGATTTTTATAGGTTTGCCTTGAAAGAAGAATTACAGGGGAAACTGTTGTAAAGAATTGATGCAGAGCTCTATGCATTAATGCACTCTTCCATACAGAGTTTCAGAAGTGAAAACCAAGAGGAGAGAGTGCCGACAAGATGAGAGTGCCGATTTACTAGAATGAATTCAAGATAGCATTCTTTTCTCTCTGAATTACAGCTCTAAACCTCAGGATATTAATAGGAAGTACATAACAATCTCAAAGATTTAAAAATGGATGATGAAGTTTTATATCCAGTAAACTGTAAGGCTTCACATTTTAACCTGGTTTGCATTTTGGCAAAAGCCTGGAATCTTTTGCAATTTGCCAGATAACAAGGGACTTAGAACAGGAAGTATGCAAGTAATCATTTGGACCCTTCATCTCCCTTCTTAGAACAATGAATACATTTATTATGCTCCTATTTTTATTCCATCAGGGGATTTGATCATGGAAATGTCTAGTCATTCTTTTCTTGTTTTCAACCCCTCAAAGAGCATGAATCCAAACTATTCAGAAGTTCTTGATCTGCAACAGTGACAAGCACTATACTGGTAAGAGTCAGTGGACATTAGCAGATCCCCTATGACAGCCCCCTATGGCGGGCAGTTCTGGCAGGACTGATGTTTGAGGGGCTGGAATTCTGTGAAATAGAACATTCTGTGAATGGGGAAAATGGAAACAGATTCTGAACCTTCAACCCACACGTGAACAAGTAATAGGACAAGTAATTTTCTGTGGAAATTTCTTTAGCCCCAGTGTTGTGGATGATGATTACTCTTCCTACCTCTTTTGGTCAGCTGCCAGCACAGCCACGTTACTCCGCTTATGGACCGAAAACCAGAAGAAGTGATTTTTGAACAAAACACCTACCAGGACCTTGGAGTGTTTTTGCTGCAAAATGTTTCAAGGCAGATAGGGAAACAATTCCATTGTAGAGAGTGTGCTGAGAAGACAAGTTTGGAAGTTAAAAACCATGGGATCTGTTTCTATATATGTCACTGATTTTGCTTATTATCTATTTGGTGGGGTTTCTTGTTTTGTTGGGTTTTTTTTTGTTGTTGTTTTTCTTGTTGTGTTTTTTTTCCTTCCCTGCATCCTTGAGATGAAAGCATAAGACAGAAAAGTACTGTAAGGTTAAAATACTTTTGAGATGCCTTGTGCTGAAAAACTTGTAGCTACTGCTAAAGCCCATTAGGCAGGTCCTGTTTCATTTCTGAGAAGCTATAAAATTCCCATTGGTAATTTATTTCTAACCATCTGTTGTTATGGTGGAGATGTAAATTAAGAAGAACAATTTTTGAATCTGTAGGGATGTATTTACCATTTTGTAGCTGCCTTTTCAGTCTCTGAGCCATCAATGAAAAGGAGAAGAATCTACACTGTTTTCAACCTGTGGGCCATCCACTACTGTCCACGTGCTCAGATTCAAAGCCAAACAATCCTGTCGGGCCTGATTGGGAGGAATTATTTGGATTCAAAATACTAGACTAGTAGAACCTTTCACAGGGATCCATCTTTGTCACATGCATCACATTTTATAAGAGAAGAGGCATTGCTGAATGGCTTCAGTGAAAAAAAATCTTAAATGCACTCTGAATGGAATTGAGATCCAAAGGAGCCAGTATTTCAAGAAAGCCTGAGATGTTGTCTGCCATGAGATCCCTTCTAAGAGGTTCTAGTAAGGTACCAAATTCTCCATCAAAATACTGGCAGATTGGTCAGAGGGGAAAAGCAAACTTTTTGAATGGTCCTTTGGGAAGACAGGGCTTGCAGCGAATTTAGTACTTGCTGCTAGGTTGCCTACATTCCAGGAAAGAGTATTAAATACTGAAATTCGACCGATGGTGGATGAAGTCTTTGTGACTGTGAAAGTCCAGTGCATGGCAATCTCAGAAAGGAACCCATCAAAGCCCCTGAAATGCCAACACACAAGTTGTGAGGTGGCAGTGCATGCCAGGTTTTAGCAAACCACAGCAAAATGCTGATTGCAAAACGAGGCCATCAAGTCACATACGGTATGAAGCAGTAGGAAAGAGGAAAGCAGCTGAGAGCGTCAACCCGGCTAAGTAGTCTCAGTATTCTTATTGCCATTAGCAGAAATGTGAAATGAGTCTATAAAAAATTACAAAGGAGGCAAAAGAAAAGGGAGTGATGACTCCTCTGGCATAGTGTTTCCTAACAGGGATCTTCAAAATCCTGTAAAGATTCTCTCATCCTTGAAACTGAAGGAAGGTATTAATGGCAGTAAGGAAATGGCATCAAATGCTAGAAAGACTCTGGGCAGTGTACTTCTAGACAGAAATGCCACTGATGGAAAACCGACTAAACTGGCACCAATGCAGCAGCATTGTACTAAAGCCCAGAAATTGTCCACGGCTTCACTCTCTGCCATTCCTTTCATATGCACACAGCAGCTCTGCAACATTCCTACTCATCATCTCCTTGGCAAACTGGGCGTGAGGGTCTGTAGTGACGCAGAGTCCCCAGGCAGATGCAAAAGGGAGCCACTTTATTGCAAAAGCCAGGCTTTTGAAGCAGTCAGGCCTTTATCACTTGCATAGCTTTCAGCCGCAACAAACATAATTCAACCAACCGTCATACACCACGCTGTGAACACGCAATGCTTCTAGAACTTCTTGATCTACCTCTAATTCAGCTGTCTCACTTTCTCCTGGTCATTTTCTACTTAGCCAAAGTAACGGGCCTCAGCCATGGTTTTACAAGGTCTTCCTTTCGGAAAGTTCTACCTATATGCAACAGCATACCACTAGTTTCTTCACCACCAAGAGTTTAGGTAGATGATTGGCATCTGCCCTTGCGGTGAAACACAATGGGGAGAGAAAATCCTGTTGGAGATGTTCAGTCATTCCATTTTCTAGACAGGCCAAATCAAAAGAAAAGCAAGCTATAGGATTGTGTACTTGCTCTTACAGAACACCTGCTGCCATCTGACAATGAACTAGCAGAAAATCAGCAAGAATGAGACTTGAGGCAAACAACCTTTGGAAAGGAATAATGGGTTGATAAATAAAGACAACAGGTTTCCAGGCTCTTGAGATACTTTAAATGACAGCAAAGGATTTGAGAGCAGAGGCTGAACTGGTGGGGAAGGATTCAAAGAATCCCAAGAAAAACATGACCAAAGAATAAAAGAACCCCAAGAAAAGTAGGGGCAACTGACCTGTTAAGGCCTTCAGGAAATCAGTGGCCGCTGCTTTAGATAGGCCATTCAAGTTCATTTACTGGTGCACCTTCCACTCCTTTTTCACCTGTCAGCATCACAGGGTGAATTGGGACCTTGGAATCAAGATTATTTGGGATTCTGTTCTTAGCTTTAGGAGAGAAGTACAGCAGGTGAAGTACCTGTTACTGATGTGATACCCAGGAACACAGAGTTGACACATTTCATTGAAGTCCAATCACAACTAGCAATACTAAGAGGATAGGATTGGCGCCTTTTCATGACGCTCTTCTTGTTACGCAGCCTGCTCTGATTCGGGTGAAACTTTTTCATTAGCTTCTCTCTAAAAAGGAGAAAAACCAATTAAATGTCCCTCCCTGCTGATGCTAATCGAGTCAGAGGTTTATGAAAGGGCCAAAAATATTGGGAATTCTTCTTAGACAATGGAAATGGAAGCAGAGCTACCAATCTATTTCCTTGCAACATATCCCTAAAACTCATTCCCTTCTATTCATAATTTATGTATAGCCAGCAGTACATTCAGGAAAAGATGAAACTGACTGATGTCAGCAAGGGAAGGATTTGAAAGAACTAGTCCCATGAATCATCGTATAGACAGTAACTCTAGCATTAAAATCAGAACCCTTTTAGTAAGTATCACTTATGGGAAATTCAGGACTCCTGCACAATGGACCAAGAGGATTAAGCAGAAGCCGTTTATGGTTTACATGATGCACTTACTCATTCTGACTCTCTGCACACACTAGTCACGCTTTTCTTATTGGTGCCTTTGTCTTGTCCACGCATTCTGGGTGCACCTCTCAGAAGATGTGTTTCCTTACAGTCCAGGTACTTTGCCCCTCCCCACACGCCCCCCCGTTTTGGAGTTCTTGTGGTCTTGGAATTTAGTTTCTCAACTTTTCCTCTCTTGCTTTAGCATGGCTTATGTCTTGATGAATTTCAGAGGGCCCTGAGAAAATTCTGAGAAGAGCCGATCCACGCTGGATGGCTGGTGCAGCCCGTAGTCTAAGCGGTTCAGATACATTGTCACAATTGCCCCTTCTTCTTGCACCAGCCAGATCTTTTCCAATGTAATTTTTAGCAAGAGGCACACCAGTTTCATGATGCATGGAATAACACAAAGCAATGAAATAATGACTACTGGTAAAAACAAAGCTCCATTTACGAGATCTTTCAACCACCCAGTTCTTTCCCATCCCTCAAACCATTGATGCAAACCCCACTCGTTCCCAGTCAATTTCTTCATATTGTCTTGTACTTGTGTGAGTTTCGTATGAATGGCTGCAGAATGGTCCAAAAGATTCATGCAACATATTCCTTATAAAATTCCTAAAACTCGTGCCCATGTGCTAATAACAATCAATCTATTACAGCTCTTATTTGCAGTGTGCTATATCTAATAGGATCTACGTCAGTGAGCACCTGACTTAAAATAGAAGAAGTTACGATAAGTCGTTTGAACATCCAGCACCCCAAATGATTAAAGCAGCCAAACCTTGATAAGCATCGCCACCTAGCGTAAGAAAGAACGCAGTTATTCCTGCTGGAACGAGCAAAACTCTCCATAATGGTGCCAATCGCGTCTTTAGCTAGTGTTGCTCTCTAGGTATTCCTGGAAAAGAAAAAGCGGCTTTATCCAGCAAAAACCATTATGAAGGTGAGAGAGCCCTCCGAAGAGCGGCTTCTTTTAAAAGAATCCGGCTAGCAGCCGGACAGCTTCTATGCCCATCTTCTGCGTCTCTTGCCGCCTACATCTTGGCGAAAAGCTTTTCCCCGCATTTTCTCAAAAAGAAACTGTGCCAGCACAGCAAGCGTCCCACGACGTTTTTCTTGAAGGTACTCGAGTTCTTAGAATCTCCGAGGAGAAAAGAAAAAGATTCGCCACGGAGTGCTGCAAATGGCTTAGAAGGATGCGAAAGAAAGTTGTCCAAGAACAATTTTCCTACTTACGGTAATGTAAGTTGAAACTGTTGGAAAGTGGTTAGTTTTCGTTTTCTCTCAGTTTGAGAGCTGCGCACATAATCCCGGTGCTGTGCGGCTTCGTTCGTGGCTTCTCAGCATCTGGCGAGCTCTCCGGCTGCCGGAGGCGAAGAAGCAGTTTTTCGCGCCCAGAGCTTTCTGCCGGTCGCGGTGCGCTCCGGACCGCGGCTTCTGCCGAAAGGCGCCCAGTGACCGGCACCTACCTTCGGACAGCTGCCTATGCCCAGTCTTCTGCGTCTCTTGCCGCCTAGACCTTAGCGAAAAGCTTTTCCAGGCATTTTCTCAAAAAGGAACTCAGCCAGCACAGCAAGCGTCCCACGACGGTTGTCATGAAGGTACTCGAGTTCTTACCATCTCCTGGAGAAAAGAAAAAGTAAGATTGGCCAAGAAAGTGCTGCATAAGGTTTAGAAGGATGCAAAAGAAAGCTGTCCAAGAAGTTTTTCCCTACCTATGGTAATGTAAGTTGAAACTGTTGGAAAGTGGTTAGTTATTGTCTTCTCTCAGTTTGAGAGAAGGGTTAGGGTTAGGGTTAGGGTTAGGGGTTAGGGTTAGGGGTTAGGGGTTAGGGTTAGGGTTTAGGGGTTAGGGTTAGGGTTAGGGTTAGGGTTAGGGTTAGGGTTAGGGTTAGGGTTAGGGTTAGGGTTAGGGTTAGGGTTTAGGGTTAGGGTTTGGGGTTAGGGTTAGGGTTAGGGTTAGGGTTAGGGTTAGGGTTAGGGTTAGGGTTTAGGGTTAGGGTTAGGGTTAGGGTTAGGGTTAGGGTTAGGGTTAGGGTTAGGGTTAGGGTTAGGGTTAGGGTTAGGGTTAGGGTTAGGGTTAGGGTTAGGGTTAGGGTTAGGGTTAGGGTTAGGGTTAGGGTTAGGGTTAGGGTTAGGGTTAGGGTTAGGGTTAGGGTTAGGGTTAGGGTTAGGGTTAGGGTTAGGGTTAGGGTTAGGGTTAGGGTTAGGGTTAGGGTTAGGGTTAGGGTTAGGGTTAGGGTTAGGGTTAGGGTTAGGGTTAGGGTTAGGGTTAGGGTTAGGGTTAGGGTTAGGGTTAGGGTTAGGGTTAGGGTTAGGGTTAGGGTTAGGGTTAGGGTTAGGGTTAGGGTTAGGGTTAGGGTTAGGGTTAGGGTTAGGGTTAGGGTTAGGGTTAGGGTTAGGGTTAGGGTTAGGGTTAGGGTTAGGGTTAGGGTTAGGGTTAGGGTTAGGGTTAGGGTTAGGGTTAGGGTTAGGGTTAGGGTTAGGGTTAGGGTTAGGGTTAGGGTTAGGGTTAGGGTTAGGGTTAGGGTTAGGGTTAGGGTTAGGGTTAGGGTTAGGGTTAGGGTTAGGGTTAGGGTTAGGGTTAGGGTTAGGGTTAGGGTTAGGGTTAGGGTTAGGGTTAGGGTTAGGGTTAGGGTTAGGGTTAGGGTTAGGGTTAGGGTTAGGGTTAGGGTTAGGGTTAGGGTTAGGGTTAGGGTTAGGGTTAGGGTTAGGGTTAGGGTTAGGGTTAGGGTTAGGGTTAGGGTTAGGGTTAGGGTTAGGGTTAGGGTTAGGGTTAGGGTTAGGGTTAGGGTTAGGGTTAGGGTTAGGGTTAGGGTTAGGGTTAGGGTTAGGGTTAGGGTTAGGGTTAGGGTTAGGGTTAGGGTTAGGGTTAGGGTTAGGGTTAGGGTTAGGGTTAGGGTTAGGGTTAGGGTTAGGGTTAGGGTTAGGGTTAGGGTTAGGGTTAGGGTTAGGGTTAGGGTTAGGGTTAGGGTTAGGGTTAGGGTTAGGGTTAGGGTTAGGGTTAGGGTTAGGGTTAGGGTTAGGGTTAGGGTTAGGGTTAGGGTTAGGGTTAGGGTTAGGGTTAGGGTTAGGGTTAGGGTTAGGGTTAGGGTTAGGGTTAGGGTTAGGGTTAGGGTTAGGGTTAGGGTTAGGGTTAGGGTTAGGGTTAGGGTTAGGGTTAGGGTTAGGGTTAGGGTTAGGGTTAGGGTTAGGGTTAGGGTTAGGGTTAGGGTTAGGGTTAGGGTTAGGGTTAGGGTTAGGGTTAGGGTTAGGGTTAGGGTTAGGGTTAGGGTTAGGGTTAGGGTTAGGGTTAGGGTTAGGGTTAGGGTTAGGGTTAGGGTTAGGGTTAGGGTTAGGGTTAGGGTTAGGGTTAGGGTTAGGGTTAGGGTTAGGGTTAGGGTTAGGGTTAGGGTTAGGGTTAGGGTTAGGGTTAGGGTTAGGGTTAGGGTTAGGGTTAGGGTTAGGGTTAGGGTTAGGGTTAGGGTTAGGGTTAGGGTTAGGGTTAGGGTTAGGGTTAGGGTTAGGGTTAGGGTTAGGGTTAGGGTTAGGGTTAGGGTTAGGGTTAGGGTTAGGGTTAGGGTTAGGGTTAGGGTTAGGGTTAGGGTTAGGGTTAGGGTTAGGGTTAGGGTTAGGGTTAGGGTTAGGGTTAGGGTTAGGGTTAGGGTTAGGGTTAGGGTTAGGGTTAGGGTTAGGGTTAGGGTTAGGGTTAGGGTTAGGGTTAGGGTTAGGGTTAGGGTTAGGGTTAGGGTTAGGGTTAGGGTTAGGGTTAGGGTTAGGGTTAGGGTTAGGGTTAGGGTTAGGGTTAGGGTTAGGGTTAGGGTTAGGGTTAGGGTTAGGGTTAGGGTTAGGGTTAGGGTTAGGGTTAGGGTTAGGGTTAGGGTTAGGGTTAGGGTTAGGGTTAGGGTTAGGGTTAGGGTTAGGGTTAGGGTTAGGGTTAGGGTTAGGGTTAGGGTTAGGGTTAGGGTTAGGGTTAGGGTTAGGGTTAGGGTTAGGGTTAGGGTTAGGGTTAGGGTTAGGGTTAGGGTTAGGGTTAGGGTTAGGGTTAG
Organism: Haemorhous mexicanus; assembly: GCF_027477595.1. Classification (NCBI taxonomy): domain Eukaryota; kingdom Metazoa; phylum Chordata; class Aves; order Passeriformes; family Fringillidae; genus Haemorhous; species Haemorhous mexicanus. Next base: position 2,996 of record NC_082371.1, on the reverse strand, counting down.
GGTTAGGGTTAGGGTTAGGGTTAGGGTTAGGGTTAGGGTTAGGGTTAGGGTTAGGGTTAGGGTTAGGGTTAGGGTTAGGGTTAGGGTTAGGGTTAGGGTTAGGGTTAGGGTTAGGGTTAGGGTTAGGGTTAGGGTTAGGGTTAGGGTTAGGGTTAGGGTTAGGGTTAGGGTTAGGGTTAGGGTTAGGGTTAGGGTTAGGGTTAGGGTTAGGGTTAGGGTTAGGGTTAGGGTTAGGGTTAGGGTTAGGGTTAGGGTTAGGGTTAGGGTTAGGGTTAGGGTTAGGGTTAGGGTTAGGGTTAGGGTTAGGGTTAGGGTTAGGGTTAGGGTTAGGGTTAGGGTTAGGGTTAGGGTTAGGGTTAGGGTTAGGGTTAGGGTTAGGGTTAGGGTTAGGGTTAGGGTTAGGGTTAGGGTTAGGGTTAGGGTTAGGGTTAGGGTTAGGGTTAGGGTTAGGGTTAGGGTTAGGGTTAGGGTTAGGGTTAGGGTTAGGGTTAGGGTTAGGGTTAGGGTTAGGGTTAGGGTTAGGGTTAGGGTTAGGGTTAGGGTTAGGGTTAGGGTTAGGGTTAGGGTTAGGGTTAGGGTTAGGGTTAGGGTTAGGGTTAGGGTTAGGGTTAGGGTTAGGGTTAGGGTTAGGGTTAGGGTTAGGGTTAGGGTTAGGGTTAGGGTTAGGGTTAGGGTTAGGGTTAGGGTTAGGGTTAGGGTTAGGGTTAGGGTTAGGGTTAGGGTTAGGGTTAGGGTTAGGGTTAGGGTTAGGGTTAGGGTTAGGGTTAGGGTTAGGGTTAGGGTTAGGGTTAGGGTTAGGGTTAGGGTTAGGGTTAGGGTTAGGGTTAGGGTTAGGGTTAGGGTTAGGGTTAGGGTTAGGGTTAGGGTTAGGGTTAGGGTTAGGGTTAGGGTTAGGGTTAGGGTTAGGGTTAGGGTTAGGGTTAGGGTTAGGGTTAGGGTTAGGGTTAGGGTTAGGGTTAGGGTTAGGGTTAGGGTTAGGGTTAGGGTTAGGGTTAGGGTTAGGGTTAGGGTTAGGGTTAGGGTTAGGGTTAGGGTTAGGGTTAGGGTTAGGGTTAGGGTTAGGGTTAGGGTTAGGGTTAGGGTTAGGGTTAGGGTTCGGGTTAGGGTTAGGGTTAGGGTTAGGGTTAGGGTTAGGGTTAGGGTTAGGGTTAGGGTTAGGGTTAGGGTTAGGGTTAGGGTTAGGGTTAGGGTTAGGGTTAGGGTTAGGGTTAGGGTTAGGGTTAGGGTTAGGGTTAGGGTTAGGGTTAGGGTTAGGGTTAGGGTTAGGGTTAGGGTTAGGGTTAGGGTTAGGGTTAGGGTTAGGGTTAGGGTTAGGGTTAGGGTTAGGGTTAGGGTTAGGGTTAGGGTTAGGGTTAGGGTTAGGGTTAGGGTTAGGGTTAGGGTTAGGGTTAGGGTTAGGGTTAGGGTTAGGGTTAGGGTTAGGGTTAGGGTTAGGGTTAGGGTTAGGGTTAGGGTTAGGGTTAGGGTTAGGGTTAGGGTTAGGGTTAGGGTTAGGGTTAGGGTTAGGGTTAGGGTTAGGGTTAGGGTTAGGGTTAGGGTTAGGGTTAGGGTTAGGGTTAGGGTTAGGGTTAGGGTTAGGGTTAGGGTTAGGGTTAGGGTTAGGGTTAGGGTTAGGGTTAGGGTTAGGGTTAGGGTTAGGGTTAGGGTTAGGGTTAGGGTTAGGGTTAGGGTTAGGGTTAGGGTTAGGGTTAGGGTTAGGGTTAGGGTTAGGGTTAGGGTTAGGGTTAGGGTTAGGGTTAGGGTTAGGGTTAGGGTTAGGGTTAGGGTTAGGGTTAGGGTTAGGGTTAGGGTTAGGGTTAGGGTTAGGGTTAGGGTTAGGGTTAGGGTTAGGGTTAGGGTTAGGGTTAGGGTTAGGGTTAGGGTTAGGGTTAGGGTTAGGGTTAGGGTTAGGGTTAGGGTTAGGGTTAGGGTTAGGGTTAGGGTTAGGGTTAGGGTTAGGGTTAGGGTTAGGGTTAGGGTTAGGGTTAGGGTTAGGGTTAGGGTTAGGGTTAGGGTTAGGGTTAGGGTTAGGGTTAGGGTTAGGGTTAGGGTTAGGGTTAGGGTTAGGGTTAGGGTTAGGGTTAGGGTTAGGGTTAGGGTTAGGGTTAGGGTTAGGGTTAGGGTTAGGGTTAGGGTTAGGGTTAGGGTTAGGGTTAGGGTTAGGGTTAGGGTTAGGGTTAGGGTTAGGGTTAGGGTTAGGGTTAGGGTTAGGGTTAGGGTTAGGGTTAGGGTTAGGGTTAGGGTTAGGGTTAGGGTTAGGGTTAGGGTTAGGGTTAGGGTTAGGGTTAGGGTTAGGGTTAGGGTTAGGGTTAGGGTTAGGGTTAGGGTTAGGGTTAGGGTTAGGGTTAGGGTTAGGGTTAGGGTTAGGGTTAGGGTTAGGGTTAGGGTTAGGGTTAGGGTTAGGGTTAGGGTTAGGGTTAGGGTTAGGGTTAGGGTTAGGGTTAGGGTTAGGGTTAGGGTTAGGGTTAGGGTTAGGGTTAGGGTTAGGGTTAGGGTTAGGGTTAGGGTTAGGGTTAGGGTTAGGGTTAGGGTTAGGGTTAGGGTTAGGGTTAGGGTTAGGGTTAGGGTTAGGGTTAGGGTTAGGGTTAGGGTTAGGGTTAGGGTTAGGGTTAGGGTTAGGGTTAGGGTTAGGGTTAGGGTTAGGGTTAGGGTTAGGGTTAGGGTTAGGGTTAGGGTTAGGGTTAGGGTTAGGGTTAGGGTTAGGGTTAGGGTTAGGGTTAGGGTTAGGGTTAGGGTTAGGGTTAGGGTTAGGGTTAGGGTTAGGGTTAGGGTTAGGGTTAGGGTTAGGGTTAGGGTTAGGGTTAGGGTTAGGGTTAGGGTTAGGGTTAGGGTTAGGGTTAGGGTTAGGGTTAGGGTTAGGGTTAGGGTTAGGGTTAGGGTTAGGGTTAGGGTTAGGGTTAGGGTTAGGGTTAGGGTTAGGGTTAGGGTTAGGGTTAGGGTTAGGGTTAGGGTTAGGGTTAGGGTTAGGGTTAGGGTTAGGGTTAGGGTTAGGGTTAGGGTTAGGGTTAGGGTTAGGG